>NC_142884.1:57484855-57636370 GCF_051225735.1 Oryctolagus cuniculus | reverse complement strand
GGAGATGACAATTACAGGCTAATAGGATCATTTGTTTTTGTGTTTGTATTTTCAACTGAAGGAAATACATTAACCACCAAGGGAGACCTCAAGAGTGTGTAGTAGCTAAATGGAGACTTTATTCTCTCATCTTGAAAATCAAGCCACATATCAAAAAATCAAGGTGTGACCCACATGTCCTTATAGCAAGATGAATGCAAGGGGGGAGAGTTGCTGAAAGAGAAACTATTGGGGCCGGTGCTGTGGTGTAGTGTGTAAAGCCGCTGCATGCAGTGCCGGCATCCCATATGGACGCCGGTTCGAGTCCTGGCTGCTCCATTTCCCATCCAGCTCTCTGCTACAACCTGGGAAAGCAGTGGAAGATGACCCAAGTTCTTGGGCCCCTGCACACACATGGGAGATCCAGAAGAAGCTTCTGGCTCCTGGCTTCAGACATGCGCAGCTCCGGCCATTGCAGCCAATTGGGGAGTGAAAAAAAGGATGGAAGACCTCTCTCTCTCTCTGCCTCTCCTTCTTTCTGTATAAGTCTGACTTTCAAATAAATAAATAAATAAATCTTTTAAAAAATGTTGGTTTATTTAAAAAAAATTCAGAAAAGCTAAAATGCAGCATTACATATATATAGTATTATAGTTAATACACTGAATACTTTAAATTTCTAAGGGAATAGGTCTTAAGTCTTTTCAACACAATCACAAATGGTAATTAGCCAGGTGTTGGCGATAATAATACCTTGTATGTGGAAATCACAAGAGGTATACTTACATTAAAATATATAGACCTTAAATGTGTGTATATGTATCTGTAATTTGTCATAACACCTCAATAAGCAGTCATATTAAGTGAATTGTTGCTGTCTATGATGTAAAGCTGGACAAAAATTAGTAGCAAAAATAAACAAATATACCAATGGAATGATATGTAGAAGAGTTACAATTTAGAAATATTTAGTAGAAAGTAACATTTCAATTGGTGTTAGAAATCTCATGGAGATTAATAATATGGACTTTGGATAAAAATAAAAGGTTTACCCTAAAATTTTAGGAGCTGTCTCATCTGAGAAAACCGTGCCTTGTCGTCCTTACCTGTGAAACAGGATTGATGCTGATTATGTCACAGTTTCTTGCTTTTTTCCTAATTATCTTAATAGCATTAATAATTTTATAAGATATATTTCAGTTCTTCCACAGAGGACTGAAAGACATTGTGAGCACTGTTTTCATAGAAGAACTGCTGAGGTTATGACAAAAGTGTAGAAGTTATGCAAAAGTACAGGAACAATTTACAACGATTAAGACTGTGTCATAAGACTGAGATGTGATGAGATAACTTTAAGGAACTTGGTAGTACAGAAGGTACAGGACGGAAGGACCTGGAAAGAAACTCCTGACGAATTTCTGCTTTGTGCATACTTTCGAGTCATGTTTGTCTGGATCCACGAAATCAAAGGAGATCTTCGCCTGGCATGAGTATGTTAGGGAGACTGAAGTTTGTGTGTAAGTGAAGAATCTTAAGGGCTTCTCAGTATTGTATGTCCCAGGAAGCTCAGTCATACCTAAGTCCTATTATCTCACAAATATCTTTATAATTAGTTCTTTTTTTTAAACTTTTATTTAATGAATATAAATTTCCAAAGTACAGCTTATGGATTACAATGACTTCCCCCCCATAACGTCCCTCCCACCTGCAACCCTCCCCTTTCCCACTCCCTCTCCCCTTCCATTCACATCAAGATTCATTTTCAATTCTCTTTATATACAGAAGATCAGTTTAGCACACATTAAGTAAAGATTTCAACAGTTTGAAATCTTTGGTTCACTTCCCACACAGAAACATAAAGTGAAAAATACTGTTTGAGTACTAGTTATAGCATTAAATCTCAATATACAGCACACTAAGGACAAAGATCCTACATGAGGAGTAAGTATTTAACTTCACTCAATTACTCTATTTGAATGTTCTGTCATTTTTGCTGTGCAAATATGGATAAAGAAGGCACAAATACTGTCTTCAGAACTGAGAAAGCAGCAAAATAAAACTTTATTACTTTTCTGGTTCTATTTCTTTCTTTGGTTTCATGATTGCTTGTTTGCTATCCCCCAGGATGGTAACTGTATCCAGGGCCCATGAACCACCCACGGTATTAAATTATATCAGTGCTGTCAGTGTGAATAGATGGAAATGACATGGGTAAGTTACCTGGGGATGACATGAATAACCATGCAATTTCTTTGCATTTCTATCTGCGGAGGTGAATATCTTTGGAACCACATTTTTTTCTGAGAGTGATAATCAGTACCATCTCCCTAAGATCTGAAATCACCCAGAGTTATGCAAGGACTCCAAGAGAAGTATTTTTCCTGCTATTTTCTCACACTAAAATTCACTTGAGTTTGTGAAAATATGAAGCTTCTTGCAGCCAGAAATACTTGATTTTTCCCATACTGAAACCTAAGTCCACTACTTATTATGTTCAGGGAGACCATGCCACATATACACTGCAAAACACTAAAGGACCCGTGCTGGGGGTGACACTGGACATACTAGGGTGGTGCAGCACACTGAGAATGTATAAAAAGTACTTACAGTGGGTTTAAAAATTATGAAGGATTTGATTATCAATAGCCATTATTATTTTACCTATGTTTTTTGAGAGCCAAGTTTATCTATTTGGTTGTTTGGCAAGATTTTAACATTTCATTTATAATGTTATGTAAGTGTAAACTTTTGTTCTATAAATCTTAAAGGTAACTTTTCTCAAAAATGTCTAAAATGTATCACTTCTAGAAAATGCCTATTGTTTTTCTCCATCTACAACACATTCCCATGATTTTCTAAGACATTTGGCCAACAGTAGTGCATGAATAAGTTCAGAAATTAACATATCGCGTTAGAGATCTACTTATCCATGAAACATTTTATTATGATCTTGTTTTGTTCCATCTAATTCCTTCGGAGACAAGGACTAGCCACTTATAATGAGAAAACAAAGATCACAGACCATTCAAATCCCATTAGAATAAAACGGAATTGATAGTGCTGGGTGATAGCAGCTGGTGCCATCACTCAGACAATCTGGAGAGGATGTGGCTTCTTCAATTTTCGTTTTGAGGGATTTAGCATCTTCCACATATTCCATTGAGGGCTTAGGATACCCGATGCAGACAAGTAAAAGTAAAACCACAACTGAATGGTTGAAATACTCCACAAAATATTTTCTGTAAGTATGCAGAGGTTTATAGAGGGAAATTATGAAGGGAAAAGTACAGGATTTTGCAATAGTTAAAATAAATGAAGATAACTGCGTACAATAAAAACAGGGTACTTATGCTTTCACCATTGATAATGTGTTTATTTTTAATAGAAAACACATTGAAGGCCGGCGTTGTGGCTCACTAGGCTAATCCTCCGCCTAGCGGCGCCGGCACACCGGGTTCTAGTCCCGGTCGGGGCGCCGGATTCTGTCCCGGTTGCCCCTCTTCCAGGCCAGCTCTCTGCTGTGACCCGGGAATGCAGTGGAGGATGGCCTGAGTACTTGGGCCCTGCACCCCATGGGAGATCAGGATAAGTACCTGGCTCCTGCCATGGAATCAGTGCGGTGCGCCTGCCACAACGCGCCGGCTGCGGTGGCCATTGGAGGGTGAACCAACGGCAAAGGAAGACCTTTCTCTCTGTCTCTCTCTCTCACTGTCCACTCTGCCTGTCAAAAAATAAAAAAAAAAACCACATTGAAACTATCTCCACCTTAACATGCTCTCGACTGAGAGATAACTGCACAACCTGAAATCAGTCTTGACTTTTTCTTCTGAAATACTATAATAAATAGCTCTTATTTATAGCTTAATGATATAAGTTTGATTAAACTGAAATGCCTTTGTGTTCTCTGTTATATTGGTGGCATTGTTGTTGATCAGTTCTTGGATCCAAGCTGATCTTTTAGGAAGAAAATTATAGGAAGTTTCTTGTTCATATGAACGAGTGGGATAGGCCTTCTACTGGGTACCTTGTTTTCAGTTCATGTAAAAACTATTTTTGACCTATTTTTTAAAAATATTTATTTGAAAAAATGGCAGAGTGGGAAACAGACATACACACATACACACACACACACACACACACACACATGGATTGAGGGATTAGAGGTAGAGATAGAGAGTGATAGCACTAGAGAAAGAGATAGAGAAAGAGAGAGAGAGAGGGAGAGAGAGAGATTTGTGCCTGCTGGTTCACTTCCCTAATGACTACAAATGCTTGGTCTCAGCAAGGCAGAAGCCAAGAGCCAGGAATTCCGTAGAGGTCTCCCACATAGATGGCTGGAGCCCAGGTATGTGGTGGCTTCCCTCACTGCCTTCCCAGACACATTAGTGAAGAATTGTATCAGAATTCAAGCAACTGGATCTTGAAACAGCACTCTGATATGGATGCCAGAGTTGCATGTGGTCACTTAACCCACTCTGCCACAATGCTAGCCTCTTAATCTGTTAATAAATTTGAGAGGCCTTCATAAAGCTTAAGGGAAAATATTGGTGCAAAAACATTTGAAATCTGTGCATAGGTTTTTTTTTTCATAATATTCATTTTTCATGTACTCATTGAAGACCTCTTATCTGCCAGTGATTTACTTTTCTGGGGTCTTTCCATTCCAGTGAGAGCCAAAGAGCCTTTCAGCTAAGAGTCCTCACAAGTGAAAGCCAGCAATGCTTATAAAAGTCTACTTCCTTTAAAAAAAGAATTTATTTATTTACTTGAGAGGCAGAGTTACAGACAGAGAGGGAGAGACAGAGAGAAAGGTCTTCCATCTTCTGGTTCACTCCCAAAATGGTCACAATGGCTGGAGCTGAGTAGAGCCAAAGCCAGGAGCCAGGAGCTTCTTCCAGGTCTCCCATGCAGGTGCAGGCACCCAAGCATTTGGGCCATCTTCCACTGCTTTCCAGGCTGTAGCAGAGAGTTGGATCAGAAGGCGAGCAGCTGGGACATGAACTGGCACCCATATGGGATGTTGGCACTGCAGGCAAAGGGTTAACTTACTACGTCACAGCTCCATAAATATCTCACTTTGATGTATCATACAGCTCAGAGAAAGTCTGACTTCTTGGGGAAAAACCTATCTCTTGGCTATGACTGTTCCTTTAATTCTCAAGATACAATAAGGAGGTGATGAAAGTAAAATGATTCCATGCTTCCTTTCTCAGGAAACGTGGAATAAAATAGCCCTTTCTACAATATCTTTGAATAATGGGGTCATTTCCTTAGTTTTATATCATAACATAAATATTAATTACTGTTAGTAATGCAGAAATAGAAGAAAGTATCATGTTTGGGAATCTACATATACTGCTAAGGATTATAATAAATGCTATATAAAATTTATCTCAAACAGTCTTTGCTATCACCCCATGGAGCAGGAATGATCACATTTGCCTTACGAACATGGGCCCTCAGAATCTGCATTACTCCCCACATTCTTAGTGCTCCTCTGAAGTCTTTCCTGTGGTACAAAGTGTGTCCCTAGAAGCAAATCAGAACCTAGATTTATTTCCCCTATATGACCCATTCCAAGAGAGAAAGAAGGAAATAGAAAATAATTTTTGTAGTTTTTATGCGGGGCAAGTTTAGGAGTATGGTGATGTATATATAATAAAAGCTCAGTGCATGGCATTGCTATTAGCAGCCTTATTGTACAGCTTTATCACAGTGTGGTTTTATTTACTGTTTGAATCCCGCAGTGGACTCAACTCAGTACCCATGAAAAAAATAAACACCTCTCAATAAATAAAATCTAAAAATCTAGTGAAGTTAAGGGAAGAATTAAAGAATGTTCAATCTCAGTAGAGATATGGTGAAATATTTACCCAGCTTAAATTCCTGTCTCTTCTGCATAAGAGGTGCTTTGCAGATGGTTCTGTCATCACGCATCAGTGATAGCTATGTGTGGCACACCTGAATGAAAGATACCATGGTTGATCCATAAATCCATTGCTGTCTTAGTACTATCCTTAAAAGAGTAAGAGAAGGCATAGTGGCATAGTGGGTAAAAGCTGCTGCATGTGGTGCTGGCATCTGGTGTGGGAGCCGGTTCAAATCCTGCTGCTCCACTTCCAATCCAGCTCCCTGCTAGTGCACCTTAGAAAGCAGCGGAAGATGGCCCATGTAATGAATGGGGCCCCAGCATTCATGTGGGAGACCTGGCTCCTTGGCTTTGGATCAACCCAGCTCTGGCCATTGTGGCCATTTGAGAGGTGGACCAGCAGATGGAAGATTCTCTCTCTCTCTCTCTCTCTCTCTCTCTCTCTCGGCCTTTCAAATAAATACATATATCTTTAAAAAAGAAAAAAAGAGTAAGAAGAGCATGAGTTTTCCCTCACCATTCAGTCCACTCTGAAGCTTAATAAAATGTGAAATTGCACTGTTTAAAACTAAGTTGCTGGGGCCAGTGCTGTGGCATAGCAGGTAAAGCCATCGCCTGCAGTGCCGGCATCCCATATTGGCGATGGTTCAAGTTCTAGCTGATCCTCTTCCAATCCAGCTCTCTGCTATGGCCTGGGAAAGCAGTGGAGGATGGACCAAATCCTTGGGCCCCTGCACTCATGTGGGAGACCCGGAGGAAGCTCCTGGCTCCTGACTTTGGATCGTCACAGCTCTGGCTGTTGCAGCCATCTGGGGAGTAAACCATCGGATAAAAGACCTTTCTCTCTCTCTACCTCTCCTTTCTCTCTCTGTGTAACTCTGACTTTCAAGTAAATAAATAAATCTAAAAAAAAAAAATCCAACCAACCAACCAAACAAAAAAAACCTAAGTTGCTGACTGGTACTTTGAACATTTGTGGACTCCTAGATGAAAGACTGTCTTTTGCTCTCACTAGAGTGGAAATGCCCCAGAAAAATAACAATTTGTTCATGAGAGATCATCAACAAATCCATGAAAAACATATACTATGAAAAAAACTAGGCATGCATTTCAAAATACTTTTGCACCAAAACTGGTGTGCTTAGTGCTTGCTATCTGTTGTTGATGTAAAAACTCCTAAACCCTTTCAATGCTTAGGACTTGAGATTGAGTCTCAGAAAATACTTCCAGGGAAATAATGGCTTGTGAGGCTGGCAAGGTTGCTAGCAGCCTCTTGCACTGTGGGAGGAAGAGTCACTCGCCTGTAAAGCAGTAAGTGCATAGGATGGAGAAGTATGGTAGAAGCGCTTCCTCTGCTGTGCTGCTTTTGTTCAGAAAGTAAATCCTAGGGCAGAATTTTCCATCTCAGTACAAAGGAAGAAGAGGGAAATTGATCAGAGACTAAGGACCAACTTCCCCTCCTTACAGAAGATAGAGTTCTATGTCCTTGGACCCAAACCACTGGCCAGATAGGTCCCTCCACACTGCAGAGTGTAGGATCATAAAAGTAAGCAAGTTAAAAGTGAACTAACACAAGCACATCCCCTCACGAGTCTGCAAAAAGTTAGTTTCCATGGTCATGCCTAAGACAAGCCTTCTGATTTTTTGTAACTATAAGAATAAGAAAATGCTTCGTTCATCTTAAATGCTTATAACTTTGGGTAGATATTCTATGAATATTTTCATCTTGTCTACTTGTCTTTGTTCAGTATGTTCACATTGTTCGTTGTTGGGAACCTAGGATAACATAGACAAGATAGATTAGTTTGGGTTATTGAAGAGCGGAATTTCAAATTCACCATATTTTTTTATTAGGCAGGTGTCATGGGTAAAGTTTCACTTGCCACAAGTTCAGCCTACTCATGCGTATGAGTGCATAATTTATATCCAAATAAAGCTTATTCACATTGGGGATACAAAGATCTGATAAACAAAAAGCACAAGCATAGCAAAGTTTACTTATCTTGATCAGTAAATATTCAAGAGTTAGAAATGCTTGTACTGCTGGCGCAGTACAAATGACCTAGATGCATTTAGCTATCTAGGTATAGATGTATAGGTATTTACTTATTTCTGGATTTGTATTGCTGCCATTTGCTTCAGGCTTCTTACACCTAGATTTTTGAGGGATGCTGGCTTGTGCTTTTTCCTTTCTTGTATTACCATTGTCAGACTCTATGTGCAGGGATAATGCTGGCTTCATAAAATGGTGGAGAAGTGTTCACTCCTTTATGAAAAAAATGAGTTAGATGATATGACTTTTTTTGAAATACACAAATTCATTCATATTTACTAGTAATTTTGTTCAAATAAATTTGATTCATAGAGCATTTTTAGGTCATTAAGACCTTCTATTTCTTCTGCCATCAATTTTGATGACTTATCTTTTAGAAATTTCTCCTCTCTACCTTGTAAAATGTATTACCATAAAATGGTTTATAACAATTCTCTACTATGCTTTATGTCATAGCATCAGAATAATAACCTTTCATTGCTGATATTTATAATTTGTTATTCAATTTTCTTGCTGAATGTTGATTAATTCAAAATTATTTAAAATGCTTAAATGCTTTTGGCATTTTTAATTTTTAAAATATTTATGTTTTTTATGGAATTGATTTTTGTTCTTTATTCCTTCTCTCATTTCACTGTTTTCAGTCTACTTTCTGTTCTTTGGAATTCTTAAAGTAAAAAATAAAACTGAGAATAGGAGAGGGAGGAAGAAGAGGGGTGGTAGTGTGGGTGGGAGGGTGGGTATGGTGGGAAAAATAACTATGTTCCTGAAGTTGTATTTATGAAATGCATGAAGTTTGTATTCATTAAAAAAAGGTTTATTTATGAAGAAATTTTAAAAAGTATGTCACTATTTTAAATATGTATTCATTTATAATACAGTCATTTGAAGCTATAACTTCCTTCTAAACAGTTCTATGGTTACAGTTTATAGATTTTTATACTTGCTTTTTAAGTTTTAATTTAATTAAAAATATTGTCATATTTTACCTGCAAATTGTTTGACATATGGGTCAACTAGACATTTATTTGATTCGTAAATATTTTAAAATTTTGTAGAAATTTTAGTGTTATTAATTTATAATTTGCACTTTTGGAACACATTCTCTATAAGACTTCAAACTTTTGAAATTTATTGAGATTTATTTCATGGTCAAGCTTATGGTTAATCTTGAAGAGATTCCACTGGGCATTGAGAAAGCACGTGCATTCTATGTACTTTGAGATGGGTGTGCCCATTATGTCATGGAGATTGGTAAAGCTTAGTTCTCTAATGCATTTAATGTTTTTTCTTCAGTAAGTTACCTTCATTATTGAATCAAGGTCATTATAATATTTTGGTAACTTGGAAAATTTATTTTGGTTGTGAGAGTTTAGTTAGTGATATTTTTAACTTTCTCTTATTTGCAAGGCAGAGAAGAGGGAAACAGAGAGAAGTTTCACAGTACCTTCTGCTCTCTGGTCCTCAAATAACTGCAACAGCCAGGGCTAGGCCATACTGAAGTGACAAACCTTCACCCATTGTCTCCCAGGACGCACAGCAGCAGGAAGCTGAAATCCGAAGTGGAGCCAAAACTCAAACCCAGGCACTCTGTTATGGGATGTAGGCATCCCACACAGTGTCTTAACAAGTGCACCAAGTGCCTACCTTGCTTTGTGAAATCTCGTTACCTTTTGTCAGGTAAAGAGCTGTTTTAAATTGTCACGTCTTGCTGGTGAATTGCTTCTTGTATCATTATACAATTCTCCTCTTTTCCTCTGTAAATATTCTGTCATGAGGTCTACTTTATCTTTTATTAAAATGTCATGCCTGGTTTGCTTTTTATGCTTACTGTTTCTTCTATGTTATATTTTTTCATTCTTTTTCTTGAAACTCATCTGCATAGTTCAAGATAAAATGCACCCCTGTAGACAGCAAGCTGTTGAATCCTGCCTTTTGTTTTTCAGTCTGGCAATGTTTGTCTTTAAGTTCAGTTGCTTTTAATGAAATCATTGGTCTGTCTGAGTGCAATCCAACCAAAAGTTATCATTTTGTCTCTTCTGATATTTTCCCTCTGTTGCTTTCTTAATGGTTTCCTTGGATTCTCTAAAAAGAAAACAATGTTAGTGACCAGTTCATTTCCTATATTGGCGGAACAATAAAGCATCTGAAAATCATCAGAGCCTCTCCTACCTTCTCAGCTTTGCACTTCGTCCTCACACTTCCCACTTCCTGGCTCACACTTCTCGACTGTAACACTTATAAAGGTAGGATTTCACTCTGTCCCACCTCCCTTAGTTTCATATCCTTCTACACCCCAACTTCATGGTTATGCTTTTTGTCTTAAGTGATCAATTTTCTGTTAAATAAATTATGAAAAGGAAGGAATATAGTATTTTATATTTACCCACTTTCTTACAATGCCCAGATTTAATAAGGAAAATAAAAAGATAAGAAAAAAATCATTTTGTAATTTTTAGGAGAATGTTGAAAATTCGACCAACATGGGTATATAATCATCTAATGCTATGAATGTCATGTATTTGAAAGCAGAGGAAAAAAGAAGCTTGATTGAAAAGAAATTTCATTATACTTATGATTTCAAATAATTATTATTGCACAGTTTTGATTTGTATGGATATGAGAAAATAGGCTCTTCAAGGATGTGGAGGAAAGCAAATATTAATAATAGAAAAATAGAGAATTAAAAATAGTGAAAAATAAAGTTTTCAAGGTTACAAATTAAACAGAAGCATAAAACTGCTATTAAACCCTTGATAAATGCTTTTGCAATTAAAGTAGATCTAAAAGAAGGGGAAGAAAAAGATGTGATGATGTTAAATATGATGATTTTAAAAATCATAACAAAGAATATTCATTAAGAGTTTTGAAAAATAAGAGCATTGGATATGTTACTTTGTGTATTAATATGTTTATACACTTTTTGCTTTCAATAGCCTTGTAAACTACATGGATTTATCTATAGTATTCAAATATAAAAAGTTAGGAAAACCATAGGTGATTCATCAAGGTGAAATTAGCAGAGGTTTGGTCAAAACACAGTTCTTATTCCCATGTCTGCTTGATTAAGCCTGTGTTGTATTGCCCCCATTGCTTAAGTTACTCAATTTGCATTGAAGAAGACCAAATATAAATTTAAACATTAATTTTGAAAATTAAGAAAACTAACTTTGACGACTGTTTGGAAAAATTACAAAGATAGTCAGCATTACCGTTAAACTTAAAAGGTGGGCATTTGGCTTAGCTGATAAGACACCCTTGTCTCACAGCTGAACACCTGGGTTAGACCCCCAGCTCTGGCTCCTGAGTCCAGCTTCTTGTTAATGCAGACACTGGGAGACAGTCCTGGTGGATCTCTGCCATCCCCTTGGGAGACCTGGATGGAGTTCTGGGTTCCTGATTTCAGGTTGGCCTAGCATTTTACCAGCATCTGATGAGTGAACCAGGGAATGAGAGTTCTCTCTTTTTTCTATTTTTACCTCTCTCTCTCTCTCTCTCTCTCTGTGTGTGTGTGCCTGCCTTTCAAATCAATACAAATATTAAAATAATACAATCAGAATGTGTAAATTATCCTCTAACCTCTGAAGAGGTAAGTAAATGGCAACCAAAGAGAACATGGGGGTCAGTGCCGTGGTGGAGAGGATAAAGCCGCCTCCTGCAGTACCAGCATCCCATATGGGCGCCAGTTTGTATCCTGGCTGCTCCTTTTCTGATCCAGCAATCTAGCTCCCTGCTGATGCTACTGGGAAAGCAGTGGAAGATGGCCCAAATGCTTGGGACCTTGCATCCACGGGGGAGACCTGGAAGAGGCTCCTGGCTTCAGATCAGATCAGCTCCTGCCATTGCAGCCATTTGGGGAGTGAACCAACAGATAAAACACCTTTCTCTCTGTCTCTCCCTCTCTCTGACTGTAGCTGTACCTCACAAATAAATAATAAAATCTTTAAAAAAAAAGATTGAATAGAAACATACAGGGACAGATGTGTGGTGCAGCAATAGGTAGTTACTTGACATGTTTGCATTCCACATCTGAGTGCCCAGTCCAAGTTACAGCTCTTCAGCTTCTGTTCCAACTTTCTGCTAACGTATGCCTGGAAGGTAGTAGGTGATGTTCCAAGTGCTTGGAACCCAGCCACCCATGTGGGAGACTTGGATGGTGTTCCTAGCTCCTGGCTTTGGCCTGGCGATTTGGGGAGTGAATCTACTGATGGATGATTTCTCTGTCTGTCTCTCTCAATCTCTGTATCTTTCAAGTAAAAAAAAATGAAGAATTGCAACCATTTGGGGGAGTGAACCAGGAGATGGAAGACTTCTCTCTCTCTGCCTCTACCTCTCTGTAACTCTGTCTTTCAGATAAATAAATAAATCTTTAAAAAAACCATATGTACTTAAAAATAGGATCATGGTAGATGTTAAAAGGAAACTGTTTAATATAGTAAATTGACGAAAATTTATTGCATATAAAATAAACTTTCACATACTGATAAATAGTAAATATAATACATATACTTATTGTCAATTTTAGTTAATATCCTTATTTGGACGATCAATACATTTTAAAAATAACCATATTTAAAAATTATAAATACCAGAGTGAAATGAAATTTTATCACTTTGATATAATTCTTAGACACATTTTTTGTTTTTCCTCCCAAACATGCTATTAAAATTTTTAAATTTATCACTTCATTATTTCAATGATAGAGAGAGAGTGAGAGAGGCAGTGGCAGAGACAGACAGACAGACTGAGATCTTGATCATCTGTGTCACTGCCTTGAAGTATTCAGAGCTGGGCTGAAGGTAGGAGCCCTGACCTTGATCTGGATTTCACACATGTATGGCAGGAACTCAAGCACTTGAGCCATCATCTGCTACCTCCCAGGGTATGCATCAGCCAGAATCTGGAGTTCGAGCTGAAAGTGGAGGTGGCATTTAACACAGGCACTCTGGCATGTGCTGTGCGCGTCCTGTGGCACCTTAACCTCTGTCTACCTCCAAATGAGCATGTGATAGTTACTTAATAGTAAAAGTTTGCCATCTTCTATTTGTAACTTTTACATAAAAAATTGGTGAGTCAAATAGTTAAATAGCAAAAATTAAAAAAACAGTGGGGGAGCTGATTTGTGGCAGGTGAAGTTACTGTCTGCAATGCTGGCCCTGGCTGCTCCACTTCTGACCCAGCTGTCTGCTCGTGTGACTGCAAAAGCAGCAGCAGAAGGCTCAAACTGCTTGGGTCTCTGTGTGACATGGGAGACCCAAATGAAGCCCCTGACTATTGGCAACTGCCTGGCCTTGCTGCGGCCATTTGAGGAATGAACCAGCAGATGGAAGACTTCTCTCTGTCTCTCTCTCTGTGACACTGCCTTTCAAATAAATAAGTAAATAAAATAGTGGGAAAATTTACATATTTTAGTGAAGTAGCTATCTTACACTAAGTATATATTCACTAAAATGTGCATTGTTTATATTCATGGGGTGGAAGAAACAGTGCAGTGCACTTGAACAAAGATAATTTTTGGGACTGGCGCTGAGATGTAACGGGTTAAGCTGCTTCCTGTGATCCTGGCATCCTACATGGGCACCAGTTCAAGTCCTGTCTACTCTACTTCCCATCCAGCTCCCTGCTATGGCCTGAGAAAGCAACTGAAGATAGCTCAAGTGTTTGGGCCCCTGCACCCACGTGGGAGACCTGGAAGAAGCTCCTGTCTCTTGGCTTTGGCATAGTCCAGCCCTGGCCATTGTGGTCATTTGGAGTGTGAACCAGCAGATGGAAGAGCTCTTTCTCTCTTTCTGTCTCTCTGTCTCTCCTTCTCTCTCTACAACTCTGCTTTTCAAATTAAGAAGTTAAATCTTTATTTAAAAAAAGATAATTCTCAAAGCTATCATAGTTTTCATTATGGATAAAGGATTCATATCCTCCCTGTCTCCACAATAATGAGACTTCAGTTTAAATTTTTAAACATTATCTAATTTAGGATAATTGGGGATAAAATTATAATGAAGACAATCTATAAGTAGCTGAGGTTATAAATATCATCAGTTTCCTAACATAACTACATTGTTTTTCCAAGTATTGTCCTTGACAGAAAGAAAGGCAACTCAGTTTATTGTTTTCATTATCTTACTAATGAAAATGTCAGGATATACTTCTTTATTTTCTGTTGTTCAAGTTAATTGAAATTAATACCCTCATGTGCTTCAAAGGTATAAGAAGAAGTTGTCGGGTGGTCTGATCAGAAAATTTATGCTCTAAAGTTAATGATCAACTCACAATGTATAAAATCTAGGCTGAGGGTCTGGTATTGCCTCAGCAGGCTAAGCTACCGCTTTCAATACTCACATCCAATGTCTGAGTGAGGGTTCAAGTCCCACTACTCTGTTTCTGATCCAGTTTCCTGCTAATTCAGGGGTGGCAATCTTAGAATTAAAATTAGGGCAAGTTTCATTTTCAGTTAATTTTTGCATATTTGCATATCTTCCTTTGTCCTGGCTGCAGTCATGACTGGTTACAGCTAGATTCTTGGGACAATCAAAGGTTATCCTTTCCTGGGCTGATGTTGTGGTGTAGCAGGTAAGCTGCCATCTGTGGCTCCTGGTTGCTCACTTGTTTTTTTTTTAAAATTTTACTTATGTATTTGACAGAGTTACAGAGAGAGAGAGTGAGAGACACAGAGACACCTTCTATCTGCTGGTTCACTCTCCAAATGGCCGCAATGGCCAGAGCTGGGCCGATCTGGAGCCAGGAGGCAGGAGCTTCTTCTGGCTTTCCCATGTGGGAAAGTAGTGGAAGATGGTCTAAGTGCTTCCATTACTTTCCCAATAGCATTAGCAAGGAGTGAGATCAGAAGTGAAACAGCCAGGACACAAATTGGCTCCTATGTGGTGTTGCAGGTGGCAACTTAATCCACTATGCCACGAACCTCGTGTCGATATTTGTGTTTATTTTGTACAAGACTTTATATTAAGTGCATGGAAAAACATTTATTTTCACAATGCACTCTTGCAGTAACAACATTTTAAATCACCTTTTTACATGTGAAGGAAACAAGGCAGAGAACGGGTAAATATTTTTCTGCCTTGTTTCCTTCACATGTAAATGTGAAGTGCTAAATTCCAGAGCTTATACTGATGCCTGGTATTTTTGAGTCCACCACCAACCCACTGGCAATACCACTCCTATCTAGTATTCCCCTATCCAGTAGAATGGATGACATGAGAAGTGAGAGATGTTTCCCTACCACACTTCTGCCTTCAGGAAAGAAAACCTGACCTTTTCCTATGTATCTGTTTACACTTACCAGTAAGAGACTTGAATCATTTCTTGGGTGTCCAAAGTGACCAGGAAGACCTTACTTTTGTCCTGCAGACAATGTGAATACTACATAGAAACAGGGACTGGCCATGGGTTAAGTCACCACCTACTACTTCAGCATCCCACATGAGCGCTAGTTCAAATCCCGGCTTTTCCACTTCTAGATCAGCTCCCTACTAACGCACCTGGAAAGCAGCAGAACGTGGTCCAAGTGCTTCAGCCTCTGCCACCCACATGGGGACCCAGATGGAGTTCCAGCCTCCTGACCTCAGCCTGGCCAAGCCCCGGATTTGTGGCCATTTACGGAGTAAACTAGCAGATGGAAGATCTCCCCCCACCCCCGCTCTATAACTCTTTCAAATAATTAAATAAATCTTTAAAAAATAATATATGACTAGTGGCTGATTTATAGATTATAAAAACAGCATTAGTTTCCATTCAATTATTTTTAAATATGTTTTTTTTTTTTAAAAAAGAGTCTCTGAAATCACGGTTCTACAATTTAAAATATAACCACACTCATAGAACAAATCCAGCGTGGCTTGGTATATGAATAAATGAAAGGTGTGTCACATGTCTTAACAATAACAAGAAAGCCTGTCACTGCTGTAATCGCTCATGGAATCTGTGGAGCAAATGACCTCTTTAAGTACAGCTTCACATTGCCCAAAGAAAAACACTCCCATGGGAGAGCAATCATCAAATCCCCTCAAGTGACATCCCCATGGATCTGCCAACATGTGAGGGTGACAAGCTATTTAATTACTGAATAGACTCCGCTTCCCGAAAGTCCCACTGTGAAATTGTAGGAAACAATCCTCCTCACATGTTTTCCTGAAATGTGTCACCACTGCACATCTTTTCGCTGTTTTCACAGAAACAGAGAGATGGATGCTTTTCCAAATGTATTGATTAGGGAGAAAGCTTGGCAGGTTTTTTTTTCTTTTTTTTCTCAACTTTGATGATAGTTCTCTTTGGAGAAAAATAATAAAAACAGAAAACAACTTGCCAATCATTTCTAGAACCTTATTTACCTGCTTGTGACAAACTACGTTTGCTCTTTATAACTGAATGGACATCTGTTTTCTCTATTGCTTTTTGGTATTCAAGGAGAATCTTTTCTCTTCTGCCTTCCTTTGTGCTCTTCCCTCTTTCTCTCCCCTCCCTCCTTCTTATGCTTTCTCTCTCTCTCTCTATTAAACGTTGGTTATGTGTATATTGTGTTCTAAAAACTAGACAAGGTGTTGGGGAGACATACTAATAAGAGCTCATATGTTAAAGAAAGTTTCTAAACATTATGCCATATATTAACTAACATATTTAATTTACATACCCTATTAGGTCAGTATTATTACTATTTACATTCAAAGCATTAAAATATTGAAACATTGAGAGTTTTGGTAAATTTTCTATATTCTAATGGGTGATAATAGAGAAGATGAAGATTTGAATCCAAAATGTTAACCTACAGAGACTGTACTCAGAAACTCTACATTATTTTGATAGTATATAATAATATCCAAGGAGAAAGAAATAAAACTATTATGAGTTGCTTTAAGAGTTCTCTCAAATGACTCATCATGACTACAGTCACTGGGTGTAATAGAGAACATAAGCTAAATTTGAATTTCAGAGAAGCAATAAATTATTTTAATATAAGGATGTTCCAAATATTGTATGGGACATGCTCATACTAAAAATATCTCAACCATTTATTTAAGTTCAACTTTAACTGCATGTTCTGGAATGTTTTATATTGTTTTGGTTAAATCTGACAACCTATGCACAGCGTTTGTTAGAATAAATCACTATTTTATATTATATATATTTATTCATTGTAAAATAAATGGTATCATATGATATATAAATATAATTACCAGTACATGAATATGCTTGTGTATTTATATAAAAAATATGTTTGCATATGTATATATTGTGGACATTGTTACATAAAATATACACTAGTACTTCAAAAAAATCATGAAAAAACTGCTATTCTATGTATAGTGTAAAGACGACTCAAGTAAAAGGTGCTCAGTAATTCCCAAGGTAGCACATTCCATCCTTCCCATCAAATTAGCAAGCCTTTCTTTTAAAAGCATTATAAACCAATTTTTAAAAGCATTTTCCACTAATCTTTAAAGTGCTATCATATTTTAAGTACACAACATATCAAAAGAGTGAAAATCAAAGCTAGCCATCTATCTAGCAAGTTGTGAATTCCATTCCTCTTACTTCAATACACTGTACCATGTGGACTCTAAAAATGCCCCAACTTCCTTGTGACAAAGCAGAAAATAAGCCATGAATGCGGGGAAGCTTTGTGGAGCAGCACTGTAAGCCAACGCTTGGGACGCTACATCCCATATCTGAATGCGTGGGGTCTCACTCCTACCTTTGCCTTCCCATTCAGCTTCTTGCTAATTTGCCTGGAGGGCAGCTGATTATGACTCAAGAGCTTGAGTCTCTGCTACCCACATGGGTGACCTGGACAGATTTCCTTGCTCCTGCCTTTGGTCTGGCCAATCCTGGCTATTGCGGGTATTTGAGGAATGAACCAGAGTATGTAGGATTTCTTTGTCCTCTTTCTCTTTCTCTTTCTCTTTCTCTTTCTCTTTCTCTTTCTCTTTCTCTTTCTCTTTCTCTTTCTCTTTCTCTTTCTCTTTCTCTTTCTTTCTCTTTCTCTCTCTCTCTCTCTCTTTCTCTCTCTCTCTCTCCCTCGATTTGTTACTCTGCCTTTTAAATAAATAAAATAAACTTAAATAAAAAAAATAAACTTAGAGGCCAGCTCTGTGGCATAATAGGCTAAGCCTCCATCTGCAGCGCCAGCGTCCCACTCTATGCTGCGGCCTAGGAAAGCAGTGGAGGATGGCCCAAGTCCTTGGGCACCTGCACCCACATGGGAGATCTGGAAGAAGTTCCTGGCTCCTGGCTTCGGATTGGCCCAGCTCCAGCTGTTGCAGCCATTTGGGGAGTGAACCAGCGGATAGAAGACCTCTCTGTCGCTATCTCCCTCTGTAACTCTGTCTTTAAAATAAATGAATCTTTTTTAAAAAAGAAAAACAATACATATATATATATATATTATTTGACGGGTAGAGTTATAGACAGTGAGAGAGAGAAACAGAGAGAAAGATCTTCCTTCTGTTGGTTCACTCCCCAAATGGCTGCTACGCTGGCGCTGCGCCGATCCAAAGCCAGGAACCAGGTACTTCTTCCTGGTCTCCCATCCGGGTACAGGAGCCCAAACACTTGGGACATCCTCTACTGCCCTCCCAGGCCACAGCAGAGAGCTGGACTGGAAGAGGAGCAACCAGGACTAGAACCCGGCGCCCATATGGGATGCTGGCGCCACAGGTGGAGGATTAACAAAGTAAGCCATGGCACAGGCCCCAAAAGAAAAACAATATTAAAGAAAGTGCTATTGTAATAAATCCAGATTTGAAGGACATCATATAATAGCAGCTACAGATACACAGCATCACTTTATTTTTTTTAAAGATTTATTTTATTTATTTGAAAGACAGAGTTACAGAGAGATGTAGAGACAGAGAGAGAGGTCTTCCATCCGCTGGTTCACTCCCCGGTTGGCCACAACAGCCGGAGCTGTGCAGATCCTAAGCTAGGAGCCAGGAGCTTCTTCTGGGTGTCCCACATGGGTGCAGGAGCCCAAGGACATGGCCCATCTTCTACTGCTTTCCCAGGCCATAGCAGAGAGCTGGATCGGAAGAGGAGCAGCCAGGACTAGAATTGATGCCCATTTGGGATGCCGGCGATTTGGGCCAGGGCTTTAACCCATTGTGCCACAGCGCTGGCTCCACACAGCATCACTTTATAGATGAAAACCAATGACATCACATTGCTAGGTTGCTTGCAGATGTGATCATTTAGCTTTAGCAAACTTCCAAAATGCTCTATAAAAATACTTTAGCAATCCTAATCTCTAGGAATTTGCAGATGTCCTCTTATAAATGAATGAGAGAGAATAATTTATAGGTACTAAAGCTTATTTTGCAAAATATTGATATAAATAGTACATATTTGGGGAAGTTAGATGCATAGCATCCAAAAGTAAATAATTGCACAGTTAGAGAGCCCTTCCTCCCTCCCAGTCACTTGAAATCCAGCTCAGTGAGAGGAGCTGTGTCCTCAGCTGCAGTCTGGATCTGTAGCTCTGTGTGTTCTCATTACCAACAATCTCCCTAAATTATTCAAACATCCACATTTTCAAGAAAACTCTGCAGCTTCCTTGTTGAAACACTTTGAAGGACTGCGTGGCAATGTACTTCATCCTCATGGACATACCTCTAAGCAGAACCATCTACTCCTTCATTGTGAGTTGCCTGGAAGAGCACTGACACATAGTAGGGTCTTTAAGCAACTTGAATAAGGCCTGAGGTGACCCTATTCAGCTATTACTATTATTACTATGATTATATTTACTATTTATGAAAGAGCGAATGCATGGATAAGACAACAGTGAGTAAATAACATATATATATATGCATGTATAATTAAAATCTAATTATCTATATACATATATATATATTTCAACCACTTAATCATACACATATATATTTCTCATTAAGGTGTTACTGAAACTGTCTTTGTACCACATATTTTTAAACCTCACCATGTGTGATAATACTAAGCAGTCTTATTCCTGGTCTGTACTCCCATTTCTCAGAAATTTCACTGTAAACTCAGCTTAGAATGTTATTTTAAAAAATTAGGTTGAGTGTAGGAAGAACTTTCCCTCCTTCCAGGCAGCAGAACTCATGGATTCTAGCCACTGATGAGCTGCTTGTGGCCATAACCTGCTGAACTGAGTAGTTAACACTGGCTGAACACAGTAAGTTCTTGTCTATTTCCTGATGGAGGAACAGAGGCACAGTTTGATGCAAATGAAAGTGTAAATGCCAGAAGCCTTCCCATACCTACTGAAAGCAATATTTTTACATTGGCATTTTGAATTTTCTCCCTCTCCCTCTCTCTTTTTTCTTTTTGGTTCCATTCTGAGAGATGATCATGACAAAATTGTGATCAAGCAGATAACTGGACTTTGAATCAAAGAATGTTCTGGGGCTTAACCTGGTGTAGCAGGTTAAGCCACTGCCTGCAATACCAATATCCCATATGGATGCTGGTTCGAGTCCCAGGTGCTCTACTTCTAATCGAACTTCCTGCTAATGCACCTGGGAAAGCACTGAAAGATGACCTGCTTGGTCTCCTGCACCCATCTAGGAGACCCAGAAGAAGCTCCTGACTCCTGGCTTCAGCCTGGCTCAGTCCTGACTGTTGTGGCCATTTGGGGAATGAGTCAATAGATGAACAATCCCCCTCCCCCAAATCATTTTACCTTTACAATAATTAAATAAATATTGGAAGGAAGGAAAGAAGGAAGGAAGGAAGGAAGGATCCTAATAACGAAAGCTGCAGGATGGATTGGTTGCTCAATCTTCTTACAAAAGGTCAAAAGTAAATGGTATTTTGGTCAAGTTACTGAATATCACTGGGTCTCAGTTACTGTTCTAAAAAGACACAAATGATAAAGAATTGGTTTTACTCCTAGTTCTAACCTTCTGAGTTAAAGTAATGAGAAAATTCTGTGCATTAGGAGAAAAACAGATTCCTTCCAATTGCAATATTATATTGCAGTTGTTGCCAAGTTCGAAAGGAAAGCCCAATCTTGCTTAAGCAAATAAACATCAACTGTGCTTAACTACCAGTGGACATAAACAGAAATAGCAGTCAGGCTCTCTCTATCATGCCTGGTAAACGAGGCTTAGAGTGAGCCTCGTTTGGGAACTGACTGAATATCCTATGTTTTTTTCCTGCTAAACCAAATGGTGAATTATAATTTTGAGTGGTTCTATGATTGAAAAAACTGTTACAATGTGTTACGTAATAATACTGTATTTTCACAAAATGAGAGAATAATTGTGAAATTCTAAATATCTGTTTACATGACAATATCTGAAACATGCATACTCTTAGAATATGAACAGTGTTAGAGTTTTAAGCTAAGAATGTCACATGATAATTTGTCTGTAAACAAAAAGGTCACAGTAAAGCAAGGTGATGTTATCTAACCAGAGACTGTGCTGTGTAACACTCTCTTCTCTCCCTCCTAGCTAACCTTACGATTATATAATTGACAAAACTGCATATTTTCTGGAACTTATCTACATTTAGATACTGAAACATGTGGATGTTGGTTTCCCAGTTCAGAATAGAAAAGCGGCAGAGAACCCAGTAAAGACAAAGGATCCCTAGATTTTCCAAGATCATAGATAGGCATGTCAGTAAGGACGAAGCAGAGTTAGCTATTTGTGTGTTAATTTACTTCTCTTGGTGATATTTTCTACCAATATATTCACCAACACAAAAATCAAAATAAAAGCTAGATCATTTGCCTTCTTATTTGGATTAGAAATAGGATCATTATGGTTATTAAGGAGAAATATATACTACTCAGACCAGTCCTGTGGAAGAAATGAAATTGTAGAAGTAGAACAAAAGATAAAGATTTTACTTCTGAGGCTGCTGGTGGCACCCTAGGGAGAAGAGAACAAAACATGAAATGGTGCCAATCAAACTAATTTGTCTAACAACATTTTAAACTTGTTAAACTCTGTGTCATTACAGGAAGTTATATCATGTCTAGATGTGTCTATTTATTTATTAGTTTCCCCAGCAGTATGTATACTCCATAAGAGCAGCTATCGGAAAGGCCACATTCATCATTTATGTATTTAAAAGTCAGGGAGACAGAGAGAAATAGAGAGAGAGAAATCTCCCATGTACTGGTTCATTCTCCAAATGATTCAACAGCCAGGGCTGGGCAAGACAGAGGCCAAGAGTCTGCAACTAAATCTGGGTCTCCCATGCAGGTGATGGGGATCCAAGTACATGAGCTATCACCTGCTACCTCCCAGGGTGTCCAGATCTCAAACACAGGTACAGCACAGGGGGGTATGGACATCTGAAATAACAGCTTAAGGACTCTGCCTAACATTTGTCTTTCATATCCATGTGTCAGTCTCCAAGTCATAGAGCAGTAACTACTGCACAATAGCTACTTAACTGTTGCTTGAGTCAATGAATGAACCAATGAACTGAGTACTGTGAGTCATAGGAAATTGATCATCTGACCTTGGGCATGGAAAGGAAGGCAGATTATAGGTAACGCTTCTTTCCATGATGACAATGGTCTATAATTGTGCTGCCCCATATGATGGCCACTAGCCCTAGATGGCACCCAAGCATATGAAACGAGCAGAAGTTTTAATTCAATTTGATTTAATGAATTAATTTAAGTTTTATTATAACTTCTGAATGCAAGTAATAGCTACCATATTGGAAAATATAGCTCTAGACTATAGAAAGGCTGCCAATGGAGCACATGTTGTGGTGCAGTGATTAAGCTTCCACCAGTGACACTGGATCTCTCATCAGAGCACTGGCTTGAATCCCAAATCCTTGGCTTCTAATCCAGCTCCCTGTTAATGCACCTGAAGGAAGCATAAGATGGTCCAAGTACCTGGACCTCTGCAACCATGTGGAAGATCCAGATGGATTTCCTGGCTCCTGGCTTTGGTCTAGCCCAGGCCCAACTGCTTTAGCCAGTTAGTGAATAAACCAATGTGTGAAAGATCTCTGTCTCTGTCTCCGTCTCTTTCTCTCTCATTCCCTGTCACTCTGCCTTTCAAATAAATCAAAATAAGTCTTAAAGAAAAAAAAGAAAAGAAAGCCTGCCAACTTACCCTAGCCTATTTCCAAGCATTTCATAAAAAAATAAATAAATAAAATGGTACTTCTTGTTTCACAGATCTGGAATTCCTAATTCCCCACAATTAGACACATAATTTCTCTCTCTCTCTCTTTTTTTTTTTTTTAAAAGATGTAACTACTTGAAAGGCAGAGTCAGAGAGAGAGAGACAGGGAGAAATACAGAGAGAGAGAGAGAGAGAGAGAGAGAGAGAGAGAGAGAGAGATCTTCCATTGGCTGGTTCATTCCCCAAATGAAATGGCCAAGGCTGGCAAAACCAGGAGACAGGAACTTCATCTGGGTCTCCCATGGGGGTGCAAGGGTCCAAGGACTTTGGCCATTTTCTGTTGTATTAGCAAGGAGCTAGATCAGAAATGGAGCTGCTGGGACTTGAACAGGCACGCATATGGGATGCCAGCATTGCAGGTGATGGCTTAACCCATTAAGCCACAACACCAGCCTCAAATTCCTCTCTTTTTCAGCTGGATCTTAGACTATGCCCAAAGGCCTTCCCTTCAAGCTAGATTTTGAGAAGCTTTGATGATCTGGATAGGAGTGCTCCCCAACAATTGTTTTTGCCATCTCTCTCTGTGATGCAATTTTCCTGCTATCCATTTTTCTTTCTTACTAAAACACATGTTCCTTGACTAGAGTGTTCAGGGATTGTCATTTTCACACAATTGTGCAATATGTAACATATAGCAATAAATATTTCATAAATAACTGACCAGAGGAGGAGGTTAAAGCAAAAGATCAGCCTGACTCTAAGTCCCTTCCATGACCTTTTTCCCCACTGTCTCATCCCTGAGCTTCTTCCTTGTCTCTGACTCTGTAGCCCATTTGTTGACTCCAGATTCATCAAGGACCCAATCTCTTACCACATAATCCTCCTCTTTCTAGAATCCAAAGACTCATTACTTGATGGAACTCCCAAGGGATGCCTTTCTTGGGAGTTACACTCATTCGTTTAAAAATTTATCTAACTGACTGAGCCAGACACAGGCCACTTACTGTGTGGTCTTACTCACAAGAAATTCCCAGGAATGGGAAATTCACATATACAGGCGTAGCTATGGCTGTCAGAGGTGGGAACAGGGTCGTGGCTTCCCTCTGGTGAAAAAAAAAAAAAAAAAAGAAAACGTTCTGGGACAAGACAGAAATGGTGACTGCACCATTGTGAGCACACGAAACACAACTGAATTGTGCTCTTTGAAATGACTGATTTTCTCTTATGGGAATTTCTACTCAATAAAGTGTTAAGTCACACAAAAAATAAAATACAATGTTATCTAAAACCTCCTATACATCAGGTGTTATTCATGGTGTTTGGCATTTGTAATCAACAGGATAGATAAAGTGCTAGCTCTCACCAAGCTGACTTTCTAGTGATAAGAAAGAAATGATTGTATCCATGAACAAGAAGTTTGTGGCAATGGTTAGCATCTTGAAAGAAAAAAAAAAAAAACCTTTGATATAAGAAAAATGGGAAAAGTCTATTTCAGAATTTGTAGATGGCACTAACATAGTTAAAATCATGAGAAAGAAATGGGAGATTCTCCTTGATCACATATGAGAGAGTACATCAATAACATGGAAATGAAATTAAAAGATCAATTTATTTTATTACAAACATTTTTGAAATCTACACATAATTTTTCATAGTATTAGTAATAATAGTCATTGTAATATAATATTATAAAATGAAGACGCCTTGTACATATGTATTTCAAAACTGCACCAAAATAAATTAATCTTTAATTTCATTTTTTTCCCACAAATTTGTGGAAGTACCCTCACATATAACCCACAAGGTAATTTCTAGTAAACACCTCTGCCCTTTTTGTATCACTTTTATCCTTTTAATATTTCCCTAAAAACACAGATTCTTAGAAGTTCCTGTAGGATTTTCCTGAGTATTCCAGTGTTGTACTATCCTTACCCCATCTTAGCTATCAGAGAGATGTCTACAAACCACTGGAAAGCAGTTGCTGATCAGTATCAAAATATCTGGTAAAAGCAAAAAGAGATCTAATTCCTGGGCTCTAAAAGTCAAACGAAGGCTTCTTTCACACCGAAGCTAGAAAACAGATCCCTGTGTTTTTCAGGTTTTTTAGGTGTTTCTCTAAGAACACCCACATCTAAATAATTTTGTTATGATTCTTATTGTAATTGCATGCTGAACTTCTCATAACCTTGAAGCCATTTAAAGGAGGCATGTTTCCTTATTTCAGGCGTAAGGTGCCTTTGACTTTGACTTGCCAGTGGCATTGGCATTGTTGGGAAGCAAAAGTCCCCGTGTTCATAAGCCTGCTACTCACATGCTGTCCTCACGCTAGGGGGAAACACTGGATTGGGAACTTGCCTCCTTTTGACTTCGCTGGCACAAATCCACGAATCTTATTGCAAGCAGATTTATTTCTCTCTCTTTTCCAGTCCACCCTATCATTTCAATTTTTTATTTTTATTTTTCTTCAACAGCTGCAGTTAGTCTTATGACTATGTTTCTTTCATTAAAAACCTATACTTAACAAAACCTGGGGTTCTTTGTAATTATCATGTTGCATACAATTTGGAGGAATGCTGTGGTTAAAGCATGTGCCTTTTCTAAAGGAAAGTTTTTATTGTGAACTGCTTATTTTGCTAATTTCTTTTAAGAACTTTAGAAATATAGTTTTCCCAGCGCAGCAGGGCAAAAAGACTTCTTCTGAAGGAAATGCATGAATGCTAAAAGGAGAAAGGGTACACTCCATTCTGCCAACATCTTCTTTCGTTATTTCTAAAAAGAATTCTAGGATTGACTTTAGCCTCATTTGTCTTATTTCTGTGTGAATGAAACCTTTATTTGGCTTGAAGAGCCTGGGATTTTTTCCCTCTGTTCTTCAT
The DNA here is from genome assembly GCF_051225735.1 of Oryctolagus cuniculus. NCBI lineage: Eukaryota > Metazoa > Chordata > Mammalia > Lagomorpha > Leporidae > Oryctolagus > Oryctolagus cuniculus. The sequence goes on along the minus strand of NC_142884.1, from coordinate 57,610,503 downwards.
AAAACTGTTTCAGTAATGATCAATAGCTTCTTCTAAGTGATAGGTAGACATCTCTCCCCTTGATAGCTTAGGTGCTATAATGTTAGCACAATACTGGAATATGCAGAAAAAACCCTGTGGAACATCCAGGCACCATTAACATATTTTAAAGAGGCTCTGACACTAGTTTCTTTGTTAGCTGAACAAACATCTCATAGAAGCAAAATAGCTGAACACTTAAAATCAGGGACTCTGAGTCCAGGCTTCCGAACTCTGCTGCTCACATGGCCCTTGATTCAGATATTGAATTTCATTAAGTCTAGTTTCCTCATCCATAAAATGAGATTTACCAAAATAGAAATGTACTTCATAAGGATGGTATGAGACTGAGATGAATGCAATTTAGATATTAAAATGTTTAGAGGGGCCGGCGCTGTGGCACAGTAGGTTAATCCTCTGCCTGCAGTGCCAGTGACCCATATGGACTCTGCAGCAGTCCCGCCTGCTCCTCTTCCTATCCAGTTGTCTGCTATGGCCTGGGAAAGCAGTAGAACATGGCCCAAGTCCTTGGGCCCCTGCACCAGCATGGGAGACCTGGAAGAAGCTCCTGGCTCCTGGCTCCGGACCTGCTCAGCTCCAGCTGTTGCAGCCATATTTGGGGAATGAAACAGTGGATGGAAGACCTTTCTCTCTGTCTCTCCCTCTCATTTTCTGTAACTATACCTCTCAAATAAATAAAAAAATATTAAATAAAAAGTGTTTAGAACAGTACCTGTAGCAGTAGAAAAGTCAAGTAAGTGGTCTTATCACAGAACCATTGGAATGTATAATTAGCACATTCCAGTCAAGTTCTTCATATATGGTATATACAAACTGAAGATGGCATGGACAAAAGGTGGCAGGAATGCTTCATTCAGGCAACTTATTCATTGCATATTACAGATAACACTTAATGTTCTCTTGCATGACTTAGGAATTGTCATTGCGGGATGCTCTGGCATTTTCTGAGCTTCACCTATGAAGCAAGGAAGCATTACAGACTGGGCAATGATGATATATGAACAAACATCACTTAACCTGATCAGCTAATCTTCTGCTCCATCACATATCTTTTGTAAGATCAGGTATTCTCTTGCAGAGCCTGAATATAAGTAGTTTCTTTTGCGACTTTCTACCCCTGACAACAAGGGTGATAAATCTCTGGAACCCAATCTCTGTTATTCCCTAGTGTTCCTTCCAGATTCAGAATTCTATGAATCTTTGATTATAGTTAAGACTTAAAAATGTGGTTCCAAATGATCTTATTGGAAAAGTAAAGAAAAGAATTTACTATGATTTCCAGGTAAATTTTGCTAGTGCTCATCAGATATAAATCAAATAGGCCTGCATTCAAGTTCATTGGCACTGAAAATGTGCTTCTCCCTCTGCTCAGTTATAGGTCCATTTTCCTCCAGACTGATTCATAAACAATGCATATTTAACTTCTTGAATAACTTTATTGATGGAGGCTTCCTGCTTTCTCACATAGCACATTATGTCTTTGGGTAAGTCTGTCTAATAGAGCACACTTTCTTGTGTTAAAATCAATGAACTTCTATTGCTCCTTAATCTTCTTTCCATATTTATATCAACTACAATTGAATTTACTGAGCTTACATAGTTGTAGTCAGATTTTTAGTTCACTCAGATTTCTCTTTGCCAAATTAACCACCCACAGGTTTTTAATATATTGTCCCAATGGTACCATTGCTTTGATGTCCTTGTTTTTAATTTTCTCATTTTCTTTGAACCCACTTTGACTATCTTCTAATTTGTTGATTGGTGTCCTCTAAGCCTGTAATTCCTCATGTCTGTATATTATAAATATCTTTCTCAGTATAATAAAGAATAATTGGGGAGCATAAATGTGCCAGACAACTTTTTTAAAAAGAACAGTGCAAACCAATGTCTGGAAATATTTTCATAAGGTTGGTTGAGAAGTAAAGTAAATCATCAGTAAGTAACATGGGTCCAATCTAACAGAGGAGTCTACTATAGGGAAGTATCGGATTAAATAGATGTAAGCACCTTATTCTTCTCTCTCAGTTCTGGTTGAAATACTGTACTGAGTTCTGATTATTTCAGGAATAAGCAGTAGAAGAATGGCCACTCATAGGTAGAAAAAAATGTTATGTCCAAATTAGTTAGTGTTGGTATTACTACCAGTTATGCATTGCTATTTCTGCTATATTTATCATCAATGAGTTGTTGATCAATGCCTGGATACATAATAAGGGCTTTACCTTTATGTTATTATTTAACATCTCAATAATTCTGTGAGTTAAATGTGATTGGTGATTTTTGTCATAAAACTAGACAAGATAGAAAACTAAGAATCAGAGGTGAAAGAGTTTGACAAAAGCTGAACTGTTTCACTTGCTCTTTGTTGCTGCTGCTGATTAAATAGTCCCCATATTCTCATCCCATTGCCAGAGACGATGTCTGTTCTCTAGGTTGCCTGTGTTGGTTGGAATTCTTCAAAGTTTGTGGGTAATCATAATCCTCTGTATTCATATATGCCTTCTGTATAATTGTACTGACATTGCAAGAATTCATACTCATCCTAGTAACAGCAAGTTATGTGCAAAGGTACACTTCCCATGCATCCTTATTACAATTTTAATAAGTATGAAATTATTTTTCTTCTGTTGAAATCTTTACTTACTATAGAGTTGATCTTCTGTATATAAAGATAATTAAAAATGAATCTTAATGAAGGATGGGATGGGAGAGGGAGGTGGAGATGGGATGGTCTGCGCATGGGAGGGTATATATGGGGGGAAGAACTGCTTAATCCAAAAGTTGCACTTTCAAAATTTATATTTATTAAATAAAAGTTTTCTATTAAAAAAGAAAAGATAATGAAAAAAAAAAAAAAAAAAACAAAGGACTTTCAGCACAGTTGAACCCAGGACATTTCTACAGCATCAGTAAAGAAACTTGCATTCTTTTTCTGTATGTACTCATGTAATCATCATTGTATGACATTCACAGCTTTTTTCTAAAATAATCTTATCTTTCAAAACAAATCTCAATTGAGGCTATCTAATGTGTTGATCAATTTGAAAATAAACACTAACTCTGCCACAATAACAAGAAATTCAGACAGAAGCCTACAGACCAGTCAGATACGAGATAAAACTAAGTAATCCCAAGTCTGCCTCTGTTCAGTGGATTCTCTGGACCTAAAGGGCATCCCCAGTGACCTTCAGTAGAGTGATGTTAATCATGAGGAAGCAATCAGAATCACCATCTATGCTGCTGATGATGTCAAGATAGGTTTTACGAGATTGATGAAAGAGTTATGAGAGGGGAGGCTGGAAAGAAAGGCCATTGCTACTGCATACCAGTTAAAAAAAATCCTCTGACTATATGCCAAGTTCCCACATACGTATCCAACTCAGAAAGTGATTTTTTTTACTCTGGTTTCTCACGAACATCATCAACAAAACAATGCCAAACTTTAGTAGTGATTGCATCGTATGACCCAATCTGGTTTTGTCACCATTAACACATTTATTGAGGCCCTGAATGATCCAGCTGAAATAGATATTCTGTATGACTAAAAAGTCAAATAAAAAAGAGTTATGATCCCTAACCTCTAGAAGAGCAAGTACGGGTAGACTGGGATTTTTAATCACAAAAATTCATGTTCAAAGCTTTGCTCTGTCACAACCCATTGGTCAAGATGGCCTCTATGGGCCTCAGTGGAATCTCTTATCCAATAACAAAAATTACATCCATCTCACAGAGTGGTTGTGAAGATTAAGTGAAATCATCACTGTAAAGTGTTTTGTTCTATGTCTGGCACATTATGGGTTCTCAAAAAATATTTACCCTCCCACTTTCTTTTCTCTATAAGGCTTTCTTGATATAAGTTTACAGGGTACAATATATACAGAAGAGTGGAAAATCAAACAAATGCTAAGTAACTTAATTCTAATTACTGAAGCTATCACAATTTATTTGCACAAAGAAACAGAAATCAAATAAAAACATATAAAGAAAATTGAGAGTATGTCATTGTAAAAAATTAAAAGAAAAATAGGAGGCAGAGTGGGATTGAGGAAGGGAGGGTATGATGGGAAGTACCATTATACTCTATGAAATACAAAAAAAAAAGTTATTGCAAAAAATGAAGGGGAAAAAAAGGAAAATAAGAGGGTGGTTTGAAGGAGGGAGGAAGAGGGACAACTATGGTTATCTTATAATTTTATGTCTGAAATCATGAAATCTGTTATCTTTATATTAACAAAAACTTAAAAAATAGACTGAAGGTCCTTCTAAAAACAACCAAATGTTAACTTACACTTGAAAACTCAATGAATCCAATTATTGCCTTAAATTACAAGCTCATAGCACTCTCCATGAGGACTGAATGCGTGCACATGTGTATAAATCTGCTGTAACCAGATTTGGAGTTCAAGATGACAGTTAAGCTGTGAGCCAACTGCCAAGCTACATATAAATGGAGTGTCCATTATGGCATTGTATTTAACATGTTTCAAGATAGTGACACTAGTACTACCTTTAGTTATTCCTTTTTTCTTTTTTTGCTTTAATATTAAGGATTCTGCTGCTTGGACACGTTATTGTCGTCATCTTGACAAACAGAAGGTGGGGATTATTAGCCTGATTTTCTTCTCAAGTGTCATTTTGAAAATGTAAATAGATACAATTCCAACTTAGTGTCTAACAGCTCTCCAAGAGCAACTATTGTTTTATAAAGAGTGGTTATGTGATACAAATAAAAACTAATATATGCATATGTATTTACATACTGATCTAAAATGTCATAGGTTAAAAAATAGACATGCATATGTTATTATCTTTATTAGTACCACTTGATGTATGTGTAGAACCTAGAAATTACAGGGCATCAGTGTATTGTCAAAGTTCACACAAGCAAATCATCTCATGATACTTTCATATACTGTTCTGCTTTCATTTTCTTTAAAAGATGATTATCTGCTAAGGAGCAATGGGATTATAGCCCATGAGTAAAGTAAATATATTTAGATTCCCTTAAGAATTGATTTTCTTCTCTAACTCTAAGAAGTACACACACCAAAGGCCCTCAGGCATTCCATCCATTGGCCTCCTTTACTCATTTTCTAAGTCATGGAAATCCCAGCTGTCCATGTAGTACCCTTTTCTTGCAAATGTCAATCACAAGATTATATAACAACAGCACTTGTACTGAGTTCCTAGTGTTCAAACTACTTATCAGAAACTTTACATCAATATATTTTAATTTACAGGGAAAAACTATAAGGGCAGAATTGTAATCTCTTTGTAAATTTCAGGCGAGGTTGTAAAAATTCACCGAGTTTCACAGTTTTTACCAATAGATGGACGGCTAGTGGACAAATAAGTTTTCAACTCAGATCTCTTGACTTCAAAACATAGGCATTCTATTTCCTTTCCTGAATCCTGATAATGATTTTGTAAGCCACATATATCCTGGATTGATTGTTATGGTGCTAGAGCTTCAAATTGCTTGCCTCCCCTGATTTATTTATTTGTTTGATCGGTTATCATCTATGTGCCTTGTACAGATTAGCAGTTTTCTGTCCCTTTACCTGTCCCTCAGCAACAGGCACAACTAATACTCCACAAATAACTTTGCAATGCCAGAGGGAATCACTGTAAGAGGAACACTAGTCTCCTTCAAAAATCAGAATCTTAATAAATAAAAATAACTATGTCTTGATCTAGGTCAGATTTGTTTATACTGACTTTCCTAATAAAAGAGCTTGCCTAAAGTCTATTTTTTAGTTCCTAAAAGAAATCTTACATGTTGCAAATATTCAAGTATTAGGATGCATTAAAATATATTTATATCTTCCAAAATCCTACAGGTGGATGGGAGATTTATTTGGCGTTATTTAATTATCATGCAAGTGATCAGACAAATCCACAGCGATGACAACAATATCCTAGACAAAAGCTGGAGGCATCTTTTAATATTGATTCCAAGCTAAGTCTTAGAAAAGGATAATTTTGCTTTTGGATGCTAGAACTAGTAGTTTATTTGAATCTCTTTCCAAATAGAAATTTAATAGTGCTTATTTCATGCTCATATGGTCAGATTTTTAGTCCAATTTGTTTGTAATGAGTTAGAGTAACTGATATGCTAATCAATGCTAGTTAATTAAAAGTGGAGTTTTCATTTAGTTACAAAATACATTAGAGTGCAGAGCATGCTGCATGCTAGATGACCTGATTCACATATTTGAGCTTCTAAAATAAAAGGGAGTGGTAGAAAAATCTTTTTGATGTGCTGCCATAAATGTCACTCAACTTCTGGAAACAGATTTGGCCAGAGAATCTGGTCTGGGTTCTAACACTTATATCGCTGCTCTTTTATTCTGAAATTCAGCCTTGTCTCTTAAACCACCAAAATGTGCAATTTTCCAATGACAAGGCATGAGATAACACGAGAATACCTTAGCCTACTTTCTTGTGATCTCATGGCAAAATCTCAAGGTAATTAGAGGCATGGACTCTCCACTCCACCACTTTCCCACTCTGATTTTTTAGACAGAACAGTTCATCTCTTGGCTCTTCATTGTTAGAGTGAAATGGGGGGAAGCATGGTACTCACATGACATTGGTGCTCCGCTAAAGGAACTGGTAGTGATGAAGGGAAAATGATGACGATGATGTTGACGATGGGCACAGGACATAAGGAGGAGAGGAATCACCACAATAGGGAGCTGGGGAAGGGAAAAAGAAAGAACTATAGAAGAGTAAGAAAGGAAGAATTGCTAGAGTTCGTAGATTTTATAAAATTATCGTTTCATATAACTCCTGAAAATATAAGTATTTTTTTAAAAAGCAAAGAAAAAATCCTCAAATATAGGCACTAAGACACAGTCTAGTAGAGTTTTTATTAAATCCTCATCCACAATGTTTGGTTGTTAATAAAGAATATATTCTATGATTGAACTAAATTTTGGGAAAATATCAGAGGAAAGTATCTATAATATGTAGGGCTTCTCATAGATTTCAGAAAATCAGTGTTTACAATAAATCATTAAGGGCATTCCTGTTTTTTCATTTTTCAGGTTTTCTTAGAGGATAGAGGATATGAAGTTGGAGCCCATACTGAAATACTGTTCTGTAGAAATGAACCTTAAGAAACTTTGGAACAGTGAGTATAAGTGAAAACTCAGATCCAAAAAAACCTGTCAGAATCTCACTCATGTCACTTAACTATGTCACTGCAACAAATTGACTTTGAGTGACCTGGCGGGGAGAGGAGGATCACTTCGTTGAAACATTATTCTGAGAACCATTAAAAACATATATAGATTAAGTCACTGGCAGATGGTAGAAACTTAATAAATTGATAGTAATAATAAAATTAATTCTGGGAAATCTAGTGAAACATCATTTTTCACTTGTAGTTCCACAGGAAAATTAGAGGAAATTCTTCATCTTCCTCCAATCTCCACTTAAAATGTATTTTTTTGGGAAACATCAGAGAATGAGGGCCATTTGTGGGACACTAAGAAAACAATTTGCTGCTGATAGTTTCCTTCTTGAAAGAAAATTAGGAGAAACCAAGATGGAAAGTTAAAGGGAGTTCGTTGTCCCAGAAGAAAGAATTTGAAATAAGATTGAAGGGGTGGGTAGAATACACACCCTAAGGTTAATGCTATTAGAAGTTAACTAATTCTCTCTGGAGGATGGATATCCTTTTTCATTAAAGCAGCTGCCAATCGTTCTAAAATATCTGAATATCTGGACTTGTCATTGAAACAAACCAATGAGAACAGGCCATTTCCTGTAGGGGGCATGATTAAAACCAGAGTCATTTTCACAGATAATCCATTTATAAATCATGATAATAAAATGGCCATCATGACAGCAGCTCAGTGACAGTTTTTCACAAGCTCAGCTGTATCCAGGCAACCAAAGTAGCTTAACTCAGATGCAAAGAAAGGCAGCCTGGGGTTCCAGGAGTCTAGGAGAAGGTCTCACTGCCTGGGTCTCTTTTCCCACGAAGGAAGGTGGTGGGCTCATGGTGATATGAGCTTTTATATAATCTTGAGTACTTCAGATTGCTTTATTTGTATGTCAGAAATAATGAACATCAGGAATTTAGATGTTTCTCAATCCTTTCCTCATTCTAAGAGCTGATAAATGGGCAACTGCAAGATCTATTATACCCACATCTATTTTTCATCCACACCTTGCTGTGAAAGGGTCAACTGATCAGCAGTGGCTGGAAAGAGAGGGATGTTGGCAGGAATCCAGCTATACTCTACTCAACTATTTACAAGTGTAATGGCAAATCAACAGTGGCTTAATATTATTGAGAAAAGTTTCTAATAGATATCATTACAGCAACTATCTTGTGCAATAATGTTCAAAAAGTATGTTCCTCCTGGCCCAGACCCAGATGAGAGACAAGAAAGAATGCTCTTTTCACTCCTTTAAGATTTTCCTTTATAACTCTTACTTTAAAATATTTGATAACTATTTGAAGTTTTCTCAAATCAGAAAGGATTTAAATATTTTAAAAAATAAAATGTGTCGAAGCCTTTATTTTTATTTTCTTTAAAACATGGTAGCATGAACAAATGTAATTATCTACTATTAAATGACTTGATTTCATAATAAAACCAAATATCATGGAATGAATTATTAAATAGGTAAAGTTATTTATGTCTAAATAGGTTTGTGCATGTCCACATATCCTAATTGATACTTCCTTCACATCTGTCAATGAAAATAATGATCATATCTCAGCTACATTAGATGATGCTGAAAGTGTTAAAAGCAGAATATTCTTCTCATGGAAACTCTGCTGTGATGTTACTATTGGTACCATTGTTCATACAATGCTTGCTGTCAGTGCATTGGTCATGCTCCCAGGATTCCTTCCGGCCCATTCCTGATCATCAGTTCCAAAGGTGTCTATATTTTCAGTAGTTAGTATTTGTGCTTCTTGGTGAGAAGCTTTCATAAGGATATCTGTTGGTACCTAGTTTTTGTACATGGAAAACTTTAAGCATCTGCGGGCAGTCCTCAACAATAAGGGATGGATAGAGCCACTTATCATGCCATTTGCCTTGGGTGATTTTTTCCAGGAATTGAGTTTACCTGCCCTTATGTGCGTAAGCCAGCCTGACTCTAGAAATCATCTGTGGGAATCAGCCAGTATTTAATTCATTGAGAGTTTGATACCACCCCCTGCATGGTATTCTTTTCTTCTAACTTTCCAGAGTCTGAATACTATTCTAGATGAAATTATATTCCCATGGATCTTATCTTGATGTCTACTTTTAAGGAACCAAACTTATTATCCCTGGCAGAGAGATGGAAGTAGGACGTGAAGGAGGATTTAATTCAAGAGAGGATGGGATGAAGGATGAATCACATTTCATGTGTGAGATCTAAGAATCAGTGAGTAGCCCAAAGTGAAGTCCGAATGAAAATCTCATAGAGGAGATGGCTAGATGGACAACAATCATGAGATGGACAGAAACAACCACGATATTCATTACTACAACATCTAGAATCGATTGAGATTGACTTTGTGTTAGGTTCTGTCTCAAGAGTTTAGTACATTTTGCGTTTTCTCTCATCAATAAACACTACATTGAGATAGAAGCTATTATTTTTCCCACTTTATAGACATGGAAACAGGTAATTAACAATGTTATATGAGTTATCCAAGACCAATAGTTGAGGACCTGGGATTTGTGGTCTTATCTGTCTGACATCTAAGATCGTAAGCTTAGCCAGTATATTCTAAGACGCGCTTACCAGTCTAAAATTGTTCCACAAGAAGAGTAAATGCAAAAAAAGATATATTTAAGCTAATTTGATAACTATACACAGAATATTTCACTCTTTACTGTTCATTTCTGCTTGCCTTGAATGTGCCTTTAAGTGTATGGAGACACAGTAGAAAGATTAATGCCCACTGCAGTGTAGGGCTTTTTTTTTTATCTCACAAAGTCTCCCTCTGGCTCCTATCCCCATTGCCCTACCTTCCATATTCCAGCAAGGTTACAGTCAAGGTCATAGAGCTATTAAGGGCAAGCTTGCCTTTTGACTCCTAGCCCACATTGGTTTCTTTCCAACAATGTGATGCTAATTTAGTGTCTCATAGCCAAATCCTGGGCAAAGTCAGAACTGGTTTAGAATTAGGTGTCTATCCAAACATAAATTTCCAGAGGAGATGCCAAAACCAACCTTTTATACACCTCAGCTTTCTAGAGGACTGTTTAGATTCAGCTTCCCTCATCTTTTGCTTGCCAGCCCCTCTGCCCTTTGGATTCACTGAAATGCTAATTTAGGGTGTTTCAAATAGATGTTAACTGAAAATTTATTCATAAGTACTTCTCAGACTCAAGTGTAATAGGCCCTACGGAAGATACAAAATTGTTTATTCAACATGTTTAAATGTGTCATAAATGAACAAATTGCTTTTTGGGGGTGCTCAGACAGATTTTGAGCTGCATCCATACTTGGTGAGGTTGGGAATATGAAGGAAAAGGCTTCGGGCCAGCAGACACTGCTATCTCTCAGTACCTCTTCAGACAGAGAAGAATCAGAATCAATCATTTCATAGGAGGGAGTAAAGTCCTGGACATAGTTATGTCCTCCTGTGTTGAGTTATGACCACACCAGACCAAGAAGATGCCATCCTAGAAAACTGTATTTATCCATTTGTGCAGTATCATTGAAATGATGCTTTTGCCACTGCCATTTCATTATCCCGACAATGCAAAGTTATACAACTTAGTTCCCACAAGAATTTGCCTAAATGTTACTCCTTGATTGCAACCAATTATCTTTCAGTGATGCGCTGGCTGCTTGCCTGCTTGATTTCAGATCTGCTATTTTCTCTTCTCTTACTCTGCTATGACCTTACAAAATACACTTACCAAGCCACCTTCTGGTTCAGTTTAGGAAATGGGATGTCTTCTCAGGATATAACAGGATAGGGAAGAAAGCCAACTGCTTTAGTTTGAACAGGATTTGACCTATGAACTCATGCAGATGACTTTAAACTGCCAAGTCTTAAGTGAATGGTACTAAGTTGATAGAAACTTAATCCAGTCCTGGTGTCTAGGAGGCAGGCCTAGTGGGAGGTCCTTTGGCCACTGGAGGCATGCCTTCAGAAAGTGGTTCTGAGAGGATTAGTTATAAAAGCCCAAGTTGTGTGTTCCCAGCCATTCTCTCACTTCCTGGCTTGTCATGTGTTCCTTCCTCTGCAGGCACTCCAACATTACCATCCATCACCCTCACCAGATGCCAAACCAGTGAGTCTACGTAATTTTGGACTTGAACTTCCAAAACTATGAGCTAAATAAATATTTTGCCTTATCAGATTTCGATTGTAGTAATGAAAATCTGACTAGCATGCCAGCCTATTTCCTTCCTTCTCTTCTCTGAAAGTCAATGCTGGTGGTAAGGAGGAATTCTCCATTATTTCATATCCTCCCAGAGAGGAGTTCCCTAACTCCGAATTCCCAAGCTCCCACTAGGTGAAATTATATCATGCACACTAGAAATGATCTTTCTCCCTTCAGTCCTAGAACTGCCTGCAACTTTTACTGATTGCTATTATCTTGGTTGTCCCTCTACCCTCTTTTTTTTTTTTTTTTTTTTTTGGCTTTTTGCATTTCCAACATCTTTGTGTCTAGCAGCCCAACTAAATTCCTCTCTAGAACGACTTGCTATGTGCTCATTTTTTCTGACTGATACAAGTGATCCCAGTTTTTGTCCCTTTTGTCAGAGTGGAAATGTGTAGTTACTATTAACCTTAGACTTTGTTCTAATGAGAATAGTGGAATGACTGTCCTCATAAAATACTATAGTCTTAAATTGAGGATGTTTATGCTTCATTGCTACATAGATTTATAAGGAGTTTCCATCAGTCATGCAGAAAGTGTGACATTATAAAGACTTTCCAGAATTGTAAACCAGACATAACTTTCCCTATAAGAATCCTCAAGGATGCATTGTTGAACTCTGATATCCAAAAGCTGCTGGTTGTAAGAATCCAGACACACACTCATGAGGGCACCTTCAGGTGTATACCCCAGCTTTGCTTGCTCTCAATCTCTGGGCACAGAGATTTAGCTGATAACACAATAGATAAAGAAAGGACAAATAAGAATATCAGCACTCACCTACATAGCCATATTGATGATAGTTAATTAGGAGAATAATAACTGGAAACTAAATTTTAAAATTTAATTTAATTTCCCCATGTATGAGGGTAATTCAAAACATTGGTGGGAAATTGAGTTGAAAGATAAGTTTATTTTATTGTAAAATTTCTTGAAACCTAATTCATAACTTTTTTCATGATCTTTTTGAAGACCTCTTGTATTTGTGGATTTCAAAATTTATTGCACCTGGGCCAGCATTGGGGCACAGTGGGTAAAGCCACCGCCTGCGGTGCCAGCATCCTATATGGGCGCTGGTTCGAGACCTGGCTGCTCCACTTCCAATTCAGCTTTCTGCTATGGCCTGGGAAAGCAGTAGAAGATAGCCCGAGTCCTTGGGCCCCTGCACCTACGTGGGAGACCTTGAAGAAGCTCCTAGCTCCTGGCTTCGGTTCAGCACAGCTCCGGCCATTGTGGCCATCTGGGGAGTGAACCAGCGGATGGAAGACCTGTCACTCTTTCTCTCTCTGCTTCTCCTCTCTCTGTGTAACTGTGACTTTCAAGTAAAATAAATACAATCTTTAAACAAAATTTATTGCACCCATAGAAACTTATCTCTTAATTCTATTCCCGTGAACTTTTAAACATCCTTTTAAAACCTTTAGGAATGGAAGAAAATAAATTTCCTTAAATGTGAAATATTATTCAGAATCAGAATAGGAAAAAAATTATTGACTATCTGATGACTTTATGTGCTTATTCATCTTAAGCATAAATATGAATTATTTCAAAATTAAAGTTTTGATAAAACTATTTATGCATATGTTAGTCTCACCATTTTGCTGTTATAGAAAACAAGCAAAATATATTTGCCGGTGTCTCATTTCAGGGACAAGGATAAGTGCGGAAATATAAAATCTGATCAGCCTCACAATCCCATGACCTAGATACAGATCTAGGCTGTAAAATTGTTGCTTATAAATATGGATTCCAGATTCTTTTGTTTTAAAAAGAAACTTGATTTTTCTAAGTATACACATTTTAAGAAAATGGTTTCACATCTAAAATTTGTAGAAAAAGTTCCACTTACCAATTAGATTTTGCAATTGGCTGTAGGAAGTTTTAGAATACCCAGGAGAACAAAGAAACTGATTTGAACAACTCTGATCTGATACAGGCAGTTCTACTAAACCTGGCTGCACTTCAGGTGGCAGCACAGTCTCTGTTTGTTGTAGGTGACCATTTATAAACCACATGTTTAAACCCTGGATTCCTTCCTTCTCTTTCCAAAAGTACCTATGTTGTCTAGGGTAGCCAGACTCAGACCAGATTCAGATACACATACATGAATTGCTTCCTCTGTTGGTAAATAGAATTTAATCAGACAAGTAAACTAAACCACAGACACACTAAGGCTAATATTTGATGGGCGTAACAAGGCACCGTGATGTAACTCCTCCTATCATTCAGAATAATAACATGCTGTTTTTACTTCATCTTGGCTTTCTGCAGAAAACTTCAAAAAGCTTATAATCAGTGCCAGTCATCACTTGATGATCCCTCCCCTCCACCCCCCGTGTCAGGGACCACTGCTATGTCCATAAGACCTGAGAAGACATGGACAGGGCTGTTCCAAACTACCCTAGATCCGTTCCCTCTTCTGTTGAAATAACTGGGAGTACCATAACTTTATGCTTCGTTTCCTGCTTTTTGTCCTCTGCTATTAAAGGAGAGCCTCTGATCTCATCACAAAATGTGGTGTTTATTAATTAATTTAATTTTGGTTGGATATTTATTCCGTATAAGGATTTTAAGAATGAGTTATAGACACTTCTTACAGCTTGCAAAAGAAAGGAAGATTAAGTTTAAGCCAGAATTCTAAATACCATCTGACTCCTCCTAATCTTCATTGGTCAATTACTGAACCTGTTCACTTCCACTTAGCCTTTTAATCTACTTAGTTATCTTGTACCTTTTGATATGTCCTATATCCCGTCCCCATCTTAACTGTTGCAGTTGTGTTTCTTTTTCTTCTTTTTTTTTTTTAATGACAGGTAGAGTTAGACAGTGAGAGAGAGAGAGAGACAGAAAGAAAGGTCTTCCTTCCGTTGGTTCACCCCCCAAATGGCCGCTATGGCTGGCATGCTGTGGCCGGCACACTGTGCCGATCCGAAACCAGGAGCCGGGTGCTTCCTCCTGGTCTCCCATGTGAGTGCAAGGCCCAAGCACTTGGGCCATCCTCCACTGCCTTCCCGGGCCACAGCAGAGAGCTGGACTGGAAGAGGAGCAACCGGGACAGAATCCGGCGCCCCAACCGGGACTAGAACCCGGTGTGCTGGCGCCAAAGGTGGAGGATTAGCCAAGTGAGCCGCGGCGCCAGCCCTGCAATTGTTCTTAATATTTGGTTCTTTATTCTAATAAAATTTAACTGAATTATAAATACACAATGAAAGTACACAAATCACAAATTGTACAATTCAATGAATTATTGCAATGTGAATTCACATATATAGCACTTACACCTGGATCAAGAAATGAAATGTCAAGGGGCTAGTGTTGAGGAATGGTGGGTTAAGCTACTGTTCGTGATGCCTTCATCCTATAAGGAGTGCCAGTTCAAGTCCCAGCTACTCTGCTTTGGATCCAGCCTCCTGCTAAAGCATATTGGGAAGCAGCAGATGATGGCTCAAATGCTTAAGCCCATATTATTCATGTAGGAGACTCAGATGGAGTTCCAGTTTCTGGCTTCAGCCTGACCTAGCCTCACCTGTTGTAGGTATTTGGAGAGTGAATCAGCAGATGGAGGCTCTCTCTTTCTCTCTCTGTTTCTGTCACTCTGTCTTTCAAGTAAATAAATAAATCTTAAAAAATAAATGGAACATCACTAGACTCCAAAGTCACATCCTCCAGATGATTGTCATTCCCTTCCTCAAAGACAATCAGAATCCCAAGGTCAGTCACTATGGGCCTGATTTCAACACTTACATAAAGGAATCACAAAGTCAATATTCTTTGACATCCGGTTCTTTTGTTCAATATTTTGTTTGCCTTATTCTTCAATGTTGTGTATAACAGTAATTATTTTATTCCTATTGTTAGAAAGCATTCCATTGCATGAATATAACATCATTAATTATCCAATGTACTCTTGCTGAGCATTGGGTTTGGTTTTAGATAATCAATAATACAAATAGCTCTCTGGAGTGGACCTGGGTGGCACCGATATGGCTAAATGCACCAAGGAGGTTGGATTTGTAGGTAAATACAAGACCCATTATGGTACCTCCCTCGGGAAAATGGTAAATAAAATTGAAATCATCCAGTACTCTAAGTATACTTGCTTCTTCTGAGGAAAACCCAAATGAAGGGACAAGTTGTGGGGAACTGTTTCACTGTGCCTCCTGCATTAAAACAGCAGCTAGTGGTGCCTGGACGTTCAAGACCACTTCCACCATCATGGGAAAGTAAGCAAGCAGAAGATTGAATGAGAAAGACCAAAAGAGAGTTCATCATTTGAGAAATCACTAGCCTGTAATAAGTGGGTTAGTTTATGTAACAATAACAATAACAAAAGAAATAATACAAACGATGTTGCTATCTATATTTTGGATATCACATTGATGGATACATGCATGCATTTATGTTGGGTAATATATAGTTAGGAGTGAGATTCGTGATTCTTCTGGTTATAGACATATTCAGCTTTTCCATTAGCTATGTATGAGATTTAAAAATCTATATTTTTATATTTGAAATTCAGAGAGAAATTAATATACACAGGGAGAAAGTGAAACAGAGAGAGACGGGCAGACATAGAGAGAGAGCTCTCATTCACTGGTTCATTCTACAGTGCCTACATGTGGCTGAATATGGCTCAAATGAACCCAGAGCCAGGAACTCTATGCAGGTTGCTCACATGGAGGGCAGGGACCCATTAACATGGGTCATCACTTGATGCCTCCGAATCTGTGTTATCAAGAAGCTGGAATCAGGAACCAGAATTGGAGTTTGACCACAGGCACACCCATTAAGACAGATTTGTAATAATCTCCCTTACTCCAAAAGAAAACTTCCTATATTTGTTTCTGAAATTCAAATATTATCATGTGATGCCTTTGCTTGATAACTTTTAGTAGCTCTTGCTATCCTCAGAGTATTGACCAAAATTCTCTAGTGTCCCAAAATTCTGCAGGATCTGGTCTCATCTACCTTTCCAGATTGATCTTGAACCTTGCTTCTCCCGGTTTTCTCCATTCTAAACATACATTGAACTTCTTTTTCCGTTTTATATTAGTGCTGTGCTCCCGCTAAGAGACCTGAAACTTAGCCTCAAAAAGAGGCTTTTCCAGACCCTCTGTCCGACCCCACTTCTTCCTTCCTCCTCTTCTAACACTAACATGTAGCCCTAATATATACCTCCTTCATTACACAAGTCAGTGCCAGAAATTACACCATCTCCTCATGTGTCTACTTATATCCCATCTGTCTTCCCTGTTAGAATTTGTTTCAAAGAGTTGGAATTTTCCATCTTGCTCTAACTTGACTTTCCGTTACCTTCAGAGTGCTCAGCATCAAGCAGGGACTCAGTCAGTGTTTCTTATTTTTATTTTATTTTTTTATTTTATTTTTTGACAGGCAGACTGGACAGTGAGAGAGAGAGACAGAGAGAAAGGTCTTCCTTTACCATTGGTTCACCCTCTAATGGCCGCTGCGGCCGGCGCGCCACTGCCGGCGCACCGCACTGATCCGAAGGCAGGAGCCAGGTGCTTCTCCTGGTCTCCCATGCAGGTGCAGGGTCCAAGCACTTGGGCCATCCTCCACTGCACTCCCTGGCCACAGCAGAGAGCTGGACTGGAAGAGGAGCAACCAGGACAGAATCCGATGCCCCAACCAGGACTAGAACCCGGTGTGCTGGCGCTGCAGGAGGAGGATTAGCCCATTGAGCCACGGCGCCGGCCCCAGTCAGTGACTCTTGAATGAGTGACTAGAAGAATGAAGAGATCTTAGTATATTTTTTTACATGGATAACTTATGCTCATTCCTAAGGTCTCAACTTAAACATGACTTCCAAAGGAACAGCATTTTGAGGATCAAGCAAACTTATCACATCACTGTGCATGCCATTATGATTTCACGTGAACTTTGATTTCATGGAACTTAACATACTCTCAAAAGATCATCTAGTGATTTGCAGAGTATTTGTTAGCTTATAATTCATATTGATGCCTATTCTGCAAGCTCTAAAAGGCTTGTATATCTGCTTTGTTCACCATCATATTCCTTGTATGCAGCACAGTGCAGTACACACACAATGGGTTTCCTAATTCACAAAGGCATATATTCAAATATTAAACAGCAGGTCAAAGGAAAATTGTCAAACAGCTCTCAGATGGTGGAGTGTTATGTATGCATAAAGGTGACTGTATCTCTGCCAGGGAGATGAAAATTGGGGGCATGTTCATAAAGTTAATATTGAATAACACATATGCTTTCAGCATTTGAGGGATTTTGATAGCCCCAAATATTCCTGAATAGAAACTGGCCCATATCTACACAGGAGTAAGGAGGCTCTTAGGTGCCTAAGTAAGCACTTAGGATTTTTTTTCCCAACTTGTTCTTCATTTGCTAAATATATTTTCCTTCTAGACCTCCGTTTGTCACTCTCCTTGGCAGCAACATCAACTAACGGTATTAGATAATGTTCAAGAAGTCTGTATTGTGCCTCACGTTGCCCACAAAATACCAATTTCATGTTGGAAAATGGTCAACTGTAATGAGGGCAACAATAACAACCAAAAAATGGGAAAATACTCACATATATACACAAAGGCTTCTTTACACACTTCAGGCTATTTTTATGGAAAAATAATAATAATGACTAATATTTACCAAATGCTTAATATAATGCATTGTTCTATGATTATCTGTCAACCCACTGTATGAAGAGATGAATTTCACATAATCAATCCAATTAATTCAATTAATTAATTGAGTTCAATTTGGCTCAATTAATCACGACTTGACCTAGTAGGATTTATTTTTGTATGTTGATGTAGCATTGTTTCACTAAGCAGCAATTAGATCAGCTTTCAAATAGACTATTAGCATCTGGGGAGAGAGTCATTCCTGAGGGAGTCATTACACAATTCTATCAGATAATCAAGGCAATGATGATGATGATGATAAAGAGATGGGGCTTTAGAACAGAACTACATATATAGGGATCTTTCTTGACAGGTATAGCAAGTGATTATGGTTGAGGTAATAGAAATTCTTTTTTAAAGATTTTTTTAAATTTGTTTTTATTTGAAAGGCAGTTGAGAGAGACAGAGAAAGAGGGAGAGAGAGGGTGTTCTCCTATCTGGTTCAGATCCCAAATGCCCACAATATCCAAGCCTGGATCAGGCTGAAGCAACGAAAAGAAATTCATTCCAGGTCGTTCATGTGGGTGGCAAGGATACAAGTACGTGAGCCATTATCTGAAATCTCCCAGCGTGCATATTAGCAGGACGCTGGATTGGAAGCAGAGATGGGACTCAATCAAGGTATTCTCATATAGGAAGGGGGCATTCTAAGAGGCAGCTTAACCCTCTGTACCAAAACACCCATCCTGAAAGAAGTTTTACATGAAATCATTTAGACATTTGCATTACATCTTAAGTAAGTTAGGGCAAAAAGACTGCTGTCTGGAAAATTTTAAATTATGATTGAAACTCTGTCAAAGAGCTTGATTTTACATGCATAATAAAGGCAAATTAACTTGAAAATATGTGCCATGCACAGGAAGCAATCAGAAAAACCGTTCAGAGTGTGGCACAGATTAACAGTAGTAGAGAAGAGAACAATAAAGAATTAGGACTACTAGAACTCCATAGTTTTCTTGTTCCAGGCCTAATGCAACTGTGGATGCCCTCGGGTTTCCAGAGAAATCTCAATAGATAGCCAATAAATGATATTCAATATGGTTTCTTCATATACCATTGTATCTTTCTTAAAAAAAACTGTCTCAATCGTATTTGTTAAGGACATTTATGACTTTTTTTGTGTGTGCAATGAAGGAAAGACTATCAGAAATAAATGCACAAGTGAGAAAGAGAGACAGAAAGAGAGCAACAGAAGGAAACAAAGAACAATTGAGGAGAGTGTTAATAGCTAGGCTAAGTCAATGGAACAAGGAACGGAGCTTAGAAAAACAGGAAAACCTTGGTGGTCAAATACATTCTGATGATTCAATGCATAATAATCAAAGCCAGGTTCCTAGACTCAACATTTGAAATAGAAACTTAATTTTAATCCTTCTTTGACGGGGCCATCAAAGAAGGAGGTACCTTTCTCTGAAGGGAGGAGAGAACTTCCACTTTGACTATGACCCTGTCGGAATAAGATCGAAGTCGGCGAACTCAAAAGGCTTCCATAGCCTTGGCAACTCATGACTAGAGCCTAGGGAGAATACTGACGCCATAAACAAGAGTGTCAAATTGTTAAGTCAACAACAGGAGTCACTGTGTACTTACTTCTCATGTGGGATCTGTCCTTAATATGTTGTCCTATGTGAACTAATGCTATAACTAGTACTGCAACAGTATTTTACACTTTGTGTTTCTGTGTGGGTGCAAACTAATGAAATCTTTACTTAATATATACTAAATCAATCTTCTGTATATAAAGATAATTGAAAATGAATCTTGATGTGAATGGAATGGGAGAGGGAGTGGGAGATGGGAGGGGCGCGAGTGGGAAGGAAGTTATGGGGGGGGAAGCCATTGTAATCCATAAATTGTACTTTAGAAATTTATATTTACTAAATAAAAGTTTAAAAAAAAAGAAAAAGTAGAGATATTCTCAGAAAAAAAAAAGAAACTTAATGTTAATCCTCTATAGATTAAGAAAGAGGTAAAATTGAACTGAAAGCATTTAATATTTTCCTCCATTTTCAACAACATTTTGCAGACCAGGTAGGTCTGAAATCCAGAGACGAGCAAATCAAGGCAAACATTCATTCCAGCTTAGTTAGGAATTTTCCAATTCAAAATTAGAATCAGAATTTTACCAACTTAATAGGTTTTTTTTTTATCTGCCCCCCTTCTTTTCCACCAACAAAGATTGAGTCAAAGAAACATCAAACAAGTGTATAGCGACAACCCAAATAAACAAGCTCTTCTTCTTTGAACATTATCTTTTGTTGTCTGTCAGAGAAAAGCACTCAAGATAGGGTGTACAAATTGCCCTTTAGAAGTCCGGGGCTATCCCTGGAGCTCACCTCTATTTCTGAATATTTAGTCTAGTGTTTGTGACAAGTTGTATCTTGCAAAGGAAATCTAGATTTTCTTCTGCCCTGAAAATGAGAAAGAGGAGCTGTTGATATCATAAACTCTTTGCAAGACAGGCTGAAAACATGTAATCTTTTTTTTTATGTCTCGCACAATCCACAAAAGACCATTTTATAGAAGCTACACAAAATGTTTCAGAATCCAGTGGTATTTTATAGAACTAATGTCCCACATGTGAAAACAGCTCTATCCATAGTATAGAAAAACAGATACTATTCATATACCAGTTAGCAATGTTACTCTTCCCTTCTTGTCATTCTCTTTTATATTCTCCTTTATACTTCACTGTATATGTGTGTGTGCCTGCATCTGTATGCATGTGCATGTGCATATGTATTTACATGTGAGCTTATGCATGTGTGTGTGTGTGTGTGTGTATGCCAGTTCAAGTCCACAGATAACCAAAATCACAGGACACGGACCATCTGTTCTTGAGTCTTTAGAAAGAACTGTGGTTCTGTATCAGTGTCCCTTGTTTCATCTAAAGAGGCTACAAAGGATGTGAACCAAGTAAACCTGCACCTGACCGAAGCACTAATTCGAATGGGATAAATTCAGCTTCATGTTACTCAGAAAACAACTTAAAGTGTAGACTCAGCAGCCAGGTCACCCATGTTCAGCTCTAGCAGTTCTTGGCTCTGCCCCTAAGTGGGTATTAGTGAGGATATTTAACCCCATTTGCCTCAGTTTTCTGATGTTCCATGTGTTACTACATGAAACTATTTGTAATAATTCCTAATGGTTCATATTTTTCATATTTATTTTTATACTATAAATGGTAGTTATTGTTGGCTAAGAAAAAAGAAAGTGCATTCAGGCATTAAAACTTCTTATATTTGCCTTTTAGTAACTCAATCCCATCTTTCAGAAATTAAACAGTAACAAAAAAGGCTGGCTTACTATGACAACAGTTATGAGAGACACCCACCATGCAATGAAGCCACTGGGCTGGACATTGAATTAATCAGGGTTAACAAGAAAAAAAAAATAAAGAAAACTCTGCTTTTGTGGAAAACTCAGATGTGCCCATCATACTGTGGTGGGAATTTTGGAAAAACATTGACAGAGAGATCTGTTTAGATGACGGCCCATGGTCCAGACTAAATGACAAGTCCAAACCAGCACTTCCACTGAGGAGGCATAGGATGATCTATGGAATGCAAAATATGTTAAAAATAACTCATTTACATTTGGAGGCTCCCTCTGCAGTGCTATTTCAGTCTTCCCAATTATGTGAAGCAAAAGTCCCCAGTGTATTTATGATTGTTATTTCCCCTCTAACACTTGCTAGTTCTTTATCAGAATTGATCTCCAGACAGTGGCTTCTAGGTAGAATCAAACAACTCCTTTTGTTTTTATTGAAATGACTGCTGCCAGCGCTGTGGCACAGCGGGTTAATGCCCTGGCCTGAAGCACCGGCACCCCATATGGGTGCTGGTTGGAGACCCGGCTGCTCCACTTCTGATCCAGCTCTCTGCTGTGGCCTGGGAAAACAGTGGAAGATGGCCCAAGTACTGGGGACCCTGCACCCGCGTGGGAGACCTGAAAGAAGTTCCTGGCTCCTGGCTTCGGATCAGTGCAGCTCCGGTCATTGTGGCCAGTTGGAGAGTGAACCAGTGGATGGAAGACCTTTTTCTCTCTGCTTCTCCTTCTTTCTCTGTGTAACTCTGACTTTCAAATAAATAAATAAATAAATCTTTTTTAAAAAAAGAAATTACTTTAAGGTTATCTTCTTTTTCTGTGCTGAGATAGTTTTCCATTCATAATCAGTATATAATTTCATTTTATAATACATACATTTATTTTGTGAATTTATTTATTTATTTAAAGATTTATTTATTTATTTATTTAAAAGTCAGAATTACACACAAAGAGAGGAGAGTCAGAGAGAGAGAGAGAGAGACAGAAAGAGAGGTCTTCCATCCAATGGTTCACTCCCCAGTTGGCCGCAACGGCTGGAGCTGCGCTGATCCGGAGCCAGGAGCCAGGAGCTTCTTCTAGGTCTCCCACGCAGATGCAGGGGCCCAAGGACTTGGGCCATCTGCTGCTTTCCCAGGCCATAGCAAAGAGCTGGATGGGAAGAGGAGCAGCCGGGACTAGAACCGGCACCCATATGGGATGCCGGCGCTTCAGGCCAGGGCATTAACCCGCTGTGTCACAGCGTCAGTCCCAAGTTTGTGAATTTAAATAAATGTATTAGGTAAATACATTACTTGGGCACAGAAAACCTGACAAAGATGGTAGTCAATGGATTAAACCAGGTATACACTGTACAGCAGAGAGGAAGAGTAGATGAGAGACAATTTAGAAGCTAGAATAAGCATAAATGGGTGATTTGTTTGGAGATACAAGTGGTCAAAGGAATCTCACCTTCAAAGGGGGTACAGGATACCTGAAGAGTTATCCAAGTGATTAAGTTAGTCCTGTGGGCAAGTGGGAAGCCCACTTGGAAAATAACTAAAAAATAAACCCCTCAACCACATTCTGTCTCTAACTTCTTGGGAAATGTTACCTCTGCACAATTCCATGTTTTCCCTTGCAGATTTTGGGTAATTCATCTACTTACTGCTCTTCTCAAGGGTCTGAAAACTCATCATTAACTGTCCTTTCTCATTATAATGATGGAGTTTGTCACTTTATTTGGGTAGATGTCCTTGGTATGTAAAAGTATTCTACTGAGACATTTTTTAAAAATGCCCAAAGCACCTGCTACTTAATCTCCCCAGTACACCAAATGCAACTCCCTGTCATTTGACTTTGGGGAGAATCCTTGATAGTTCTGCTCTCTTTTGCTGCCAGAGTATATTGCTTTATGTTAGGCAGTTATTAGACTCCATGAACAACATCATTCACTAATGGGAATGATTTTGAAGACATAGGAGTTTAACAAAACACAATTTCTGTAGGTCTTAATATTCAGAGAAAAATATATTTTATATACTTGATTGGATAGTTGGGAATATTTAACACAATCACTTGGAAAAAATATAACCCAGTAATTTTAGAGAAACTAAACAAATCAACAAATTTCTATCATTTGGAGAGGGTACTGCGGTACAGTGGGGTAAGCTGCCACTTGTGATACTCACACACCATGTTAAAGTGCGGGTTTCAATCCTGGCTCTTCCACTCTGGTCCACATTCCTGCTAACACACACCCTGGGAGGCAGCAGGTGATGGCTCTGCTACTTGGGTCCCTGCCACCCATGTGGGAGACCAAGGTGGGGTTCCTAACTCCAGGTTGCTGCTCTTGTGGGCATTTGAAGAATAAACAAGTGGATAGACTCTCTCTCTCTCTCTCTCATTTTCTGTTGCATTGCCTTCCAAATAAATAAATACACCTTTTTTTTTAAAAAAAAAGTCATTTTTTCCTTATCTACAATGTTTCAACACTGTAACCACTCACACTAATTTGTTTTCTTTTTAGAAGACTTTTCTTTAATGAATACAAATATCATATGTACAGCTTTAAGGAACAGAGTTGCTCTTCCCCACATTCCCAGGCTCCTACCTCCACTCCCATCCCACCTCCTACTCCCTCTGCCATCCCATTCTTCATTAAGTTTTGCTTTTAATTAACTTTATATACAGAGGACCAACTCTATACTAAGGAAAGATTTCAACAATTTGCACCCACACACATGCACGCACCAGGTATAAAGTACAGATTGAGAGCAAATTTTACAGTTATTTCTCATAGTACAATTCATTAAGGATAGAGATCCTACATGGGAAGTAAGTGCACAGTGACTCCTGTTGTTGATTTAACAATCAGCACTCTTATTTTTGACATCAGTGACCACCAGAGGCTCTTGACATGAGCTACCAAGGCTATGGAAGCCTTTTGAGTCCACAAACTCTGTTGGTAGTTAGACAGGGCCATAAGAAAAGTGGAAGTTCTTTCCTCCCTTCAGAGAAAGGTACCTCCTTCTTTGATGGTCCCTTCTTTCTACTAGGGTTTTTCACAGAAGTCCTTCATGCAGAACATTTTTTGCCACTATGTCTTGGTTTTCCATGCCTGAAATGCTCTTATGGGCTTTTCAGCCAGATCCGAATGCCTTAGGGGCTGATTCTGAGGCCAGGCACTTAACACTGATTTGTAATGAAATCCTCAATCACGAACCATAATGATAGATTCTTGAATAGTCTTTTTTTCTTAATCCTAAGAGAATTCATCAGAACTTCCTTTTCACTCATTGCCTTTGTGTTGGTCTACAGAGCACAGATTCTCAATCTGAACACTACTGATATTGGGGTTAGATAATCCTATGTTGTGAGGACTGTGCTGTGAATTATAGGATATTTAGCAGCATCCTGCCTTCTATCACTAAATGCTAGGAGCACTTAATTACTGTCATCACTGGCAACTAAAAGTGTCTCTAGGCATTGCTGACTATACCCAGGTGGGCTAAAATAGTCCCTGGTTGAGAGCTACTCTTGTTGAGTCATATAGCACTTCTCTCCCTACATTGACATTAACTTTTCTACACCTGCATCAGTAGGTTAGACATGATCAACTTGGCACTGAGCATTGAGCCCTATTCATAGTGGGTGCTTAGTTTACTAGAGTTTTCTAGACATTTCATACTTTGTCAATAAGCACCAAGTCTTACTCATCTCCTCCTTGTCTTTCAAGAGCTAACAGAGGGGTTGGTATGTAGAAGTCTTCAACACATTTCCTCAGGAATCAGAAGACGAACAATATCTCCAAAAGAAGCACATAGCAATTTTCAACTGTACATTTTCAGTATCAAATATAGTGTAAGACACGGAGGGAATTCTCAATGAATGTTTTGAGAAAGGATCAATGAATGAATGGATAGAAGAATGAATGGAGAAAGACAGCTCCACATTCGCAGGGCCAGACCTACTCACATGGGCACATCCCTTGCCTTCCTCTGCAGTTACTATGACTACAAGCAGCTGAGTTGCCAACCTTCTTCCTGAAGCTCTAAACAAGATTCCAGGTGAGGCAGCACCTTGGCATGAACTCAGCAAATCCAGCAGTGGTTCACACACAGACGTTTGCGTAAAACTAGGCAAAAATCAGATTCATTCTTGCTGAACTAATCTGCTATATTTAAAGAAAATCGCCGCAAGTCACCTTGGTTGGACAGGGACAAGAAGGACTGAAATCAAACAGTTCAGTGTCAGACAATTTCACAGATGCACTTTACCGTAACAGGTGTAGGTTTAGAGGATATCTTGGGAGATATGAATGTCTGTGAACCACCATAATGTTTTACCTCTTGTTTCTGTCTTGCAAGGAAATCTAACATCTCAGAAAGGTTTGGATTCTTCTGGAAGCTTTATCAAACCCTGCAATTTTGATGACCCGGGTGGGATTGCAGAGGTCCTACCACCAAGCTCACATTTTCAGGGCAAGTGGATTTGAGTATCTCTTGAAAATTTTCATATTGATAGTTCCTTGTTCTCTATTCAGCTAAATCATTCTCAAAATTTAGATGCCTGTTAAGGCATATACTCTCAAGCTCTTTTTCCATATTCAGTAGCACCTCTTACATTATTTAAAACCATTTCCTGTGTTGTGCTCAGATCGTTGGATCCCCAAACGCCATCAGAGACTTGAACATAGCGAAATGCAAAAGCAAGGTTTATTTCAGAAGTACAAGCTGCAGCAGTGACCCCTCTAACCAACCGTGCAACGGAGGGCGGAGGAAGGCCCCGAATCTGGCTCGGGAGCCTCTGTTAAAGCAGGGTTAGGTCATCGAAGGCTGTGGGGTAGCAGTGGATTGGCTGGGGTCACCTCTGCTGTTTCTTGATCGAACGCGGTTGTTCCTGATTGGTTCGGACCCAGCGGATTTCCTTATATGGTGAACGGAGCGAGCTGTTCTGTTGCAAGTTTTGGTTTCTCCTGACTGATGCTGCTTTTAAGGGAAGTCAGGCCTGCCTCCCCGAATGGAGGCACTTTTCCAAAATGTAGTTACTACGGCCCTTCACCTGTATGTTGCAATTCGTTTTTATATCTGTTAGTTCCATTAGGCTTAAATTCCTCAGGACAGGAATAGTGTCATCATCCTCATCGTGGTCATCATCATCATCATAAATAGGAGGAAGAGCAAAAATAAGCTGTAAGAGTTTTTGAATATTATTGTTGCACAGTCAGTGTGCTAACATTTTACCAAAAAATTACATTTAATTTTCAGCACAAGTAAAAGAATCAGACCCAACCGTGTATTATTGTATCTTTCCTATCTCCTAAAGGCTCTGGTATAATGGTCACAGTGTATTATTTCATTAAACTTAGATTAAAAAGAAATCAAGAAAAGTTTAAAGAGTCAGATAACCTATGGCCCAGAGTTTCCTTCATTCATTCATTCATTCATTCATCTAATTAATTTGAAAGGTAGATAGAGAGAGAAAGAGTTTCCATCTTCTGATACATTCTACAGCAGGCAGGTCTAGGCCACTCTGAAGCCTTTCTCTCTATGGGTGGCAGAGGCCAGGTACTTAGGCCATCCTCTAGGGCCTTAGAAGGTAGAGGCCCAGAGTTTTCGAAGGGACACTGGAATTAGATTTAAAAACCTGAACTTGTATCTCAGTTTTCTATCCTATTTGGGAACTAGTTTTCTATTTTAAAGATTGTGGATGCTGATGTTTACCAGACAGAGTGGTGAGAGAGCATGGTATTTGGTAAAGATTCTATACTTTCAATTATTATAATTAAATTTTTAATAATTAATATAACAGAGGCTGGCAGTGTGGTGTAAAAGGTTAAGCCTCTGCCTGTGGCTAGAGTCTGACAGAATCTGTCAGAATAACCAAGAGAGAGGGAGAGGTTCAGCAAGAGATATTCCACCACTGGTTCGCTACCCAAATGACTGCAATGTCCAGGGATGGACTAGGAACCAAGAATTCCATATGGATCTCTCACATGGGTGGTAGAGCCCCAGATACTTGGTTTATCTTCTGCTGATTTTCAGTCTCATTAGCAGGGAGCTGGATCAGAAACAGAGCAGTCAGGGCTTGAACCAGTACTCTGCAAAAATACTGTCCCATTCATGTGATATTTTCTTCAAACACTTGAGGAAAGTTTCCTTTCTTTTTTTAAAGATTTATTTTATTTATTTGAAAGTCAGAGATACATAGAGAAAGGGAGAGACACAGAGAGGAAGATCTTTCATCCTCTGGTTCTGCAATGGCCAAGGCTGAGTCCGGCAAAAGCTAGGAGTCAGGAGCATCACCCAGGTCTGCATATGGGTGGCAAGGGCCCAAGCACTTGTGCCATCTTCCGCTGCTTTTCCTAGGCCATCAGCAAGGAGCTGGATCAAAGTAGAGAAGCAAGGAAATGAACCGGCACCTACACGGATGCCAGCATTGTAGGCAACAGCTTTACCTGCATGCTATGACACTGGTCCTGAGAACATTTTAATTATATTTTATATTAATAAACAAAGATGTGACTAAACATATCTTAAATAAGTGCCATTAATAAAATATCACTTTATAACTATTTTCTACTTCCAGACACTGATACCTTTGCTACAAGTAAGTAGATCATTAGCATTTCCAAAGGACATGTTTGAGTCCAATACAAATACTTCAAACCACAAATATTAGTCTATCACAATCTCATTCAAGAAAAAATGATGCAAAAATGATTAAAATTAGTGAACATCTTCAGTGCCTTAGTTATATAAAGAAACCGAAAAATGAAGCCATTAATAAAGTTACTAAAGTAAAACTTTGATTTTGAATTATAATTTTCTTCTGAGCATACTGAAATTTCATAAGCCATAGGTAAGTATAGGATGAAATACAGCATGTAAATTCCTCTGATACTTATGAAGTGCAAAATAAATATTAGCAATTATTATTACTATTGTTACCCATTCATTAATTCAAACGTATTGTAGTGTTTATAATATGCAACCATTATTAGTGAAATTAAAACATGGCACTTGGCAATCCAAGGAAGATACTTGATTTTGGGAGTTTCAAGTACTTTGATTGGAGAATACTATTAAGAGATTAGTGGGGCCAGAGCTGTGCAATAGTGGGTAAAGTCGCCGCCTGAGCATTGACATCCGATGTGGGCGCCGGTTCAAGTCCCAGCTGCTCCTCTTCTGATCCAGCTCTCTGCTATGGCCTGGGAAAGCAGTGGAAGATGGCCCAAGTCCTTGGGCCCCTGCACCCATGTGGAAGACCCGGAAGAAGCTCCTGGCTCCTGGCTTTGGATTGTCACTGCTCTGGCTGTTGCAGCCTATTGAGGAATGCCAGAGGATGGAAGAATGGAAGACCTCTCTCTCTCTGCCTTTCCTTTTCTCTATGTGTAACACTGAATTTCAAATAAATAAATAAGTCTTTAAAAAGAAAAATCCTTTAAAACATATTAGTAAGCAATAATAAATAGCATAATGTCAAATATAATAAAGTGAAAATAAAGAGAATATCTTAGAGAAAGATGGAGAAGGTAGTGACTAGACTTAAATTCATTTGTCAGGAAAAGAATGAACAAAAAAGAACATCTGGGCAAATAAAAAATAAAAGCAATTTCTGTAGAAAATCTGGAGGCACAACTTTCCAGAACAAGGTAAAAATAAGATTTTTTTCCTAGAGTCAATGAGAATGTCAGTGTGCCTTGAACAGTGAACAACAACATGGAACACAATGATAAAAGATTTGGGAAAATGAGCACGTGCCACATCAATAGAGACTTGTAGGCTATTGCAGGCATTTAGTATGCTATAGAATGTATGATGAAAACTCTTTGGTTATTTCTAAAAAGCCAATAGTATCGTCTGATTTATATGATTAAAATATAGTTCTGCAGAGGTAAAGATGGAGATGGAGTAGAGAGAAATGTACAGAAGGACAAATTGTAGGCTACTCTGCCCTTAAGTACAAGGGCAGAATGTAGTAATGATTCAAGATTGATTCCACCTGTTTAATTTGGGCAATTTCAGTATGGTGGCATTGCTTAATGACATGGGAGACACCAGTCATTAAGGGGTAGAGGTACAAAGTAAATTATTTATCTCAAGCTAGGCCAAGGAATTATATGAAAGTTCAGAAGTTTTCAGACAGGCATTTGAGTTAATAAATCTGAGCTGGAGCTCACAGGTCACAGATGCACATTTAAATTTGGAACCATTACTGTTGAGTTGGTATGTGAAGACATGGGGTTGATAGTGTTGAGATGTCAATGATAATCATTTTGACTGATTGTGGTACGAAAACAAAATCATGGTCAATATTTAAGGCCAACATTTAAATGACCTCTCACAGTCCATGTGCATAAAACCACTTTGGTAGACACTGGGTTATCACTAGAAATGCTATCTTAATAACATAGAAAGGTCATCACACTGCTTTTTTCCCCTATTAAAATATGTTTCCAAATTGTAAGTTGTAAGGACATATTTCTTTTTTTTAATTTTTTTTATTTTTTATTTTTTTTTGACAGGCAGAGTGGACAGTGAGAGAGAGAGAGACAGAGAGAAAGGTCTTCCTTTTGCCGTTGGTTCACCCTCCAATGGCCTCCGCGGCCGGTGCGCTGCGGCCGGCGCACCGCGCTGATCCAATGGCAGGAGCCAGGAGCCAGGTGCTTTTCCTGGTCTCCCATGGGGTGCAGGGCCCAAGCACTTGGGCCATCCTCCACCGCACTCCCGGGCCACAGCAGAGAGCTGGCCTGGAAGAGGGGCAACCGGGACAGAATCCGGCGCCCCAACAGGGACTAGAACCCGGTGTGCCGGCGCCACAGGCGGAGGATTAGCCTAGTGAGCCGCGGCGCCGGCCTAGACATATTTCTAAAGTATTTAATTTTATGTTATTTGAAAGACAGAAATATATAGAGTGGGGGCAAAGGAGGGAAGGCGCCTTCCATCCACCATCCACTGGCTCATTCCTTACATACCTGCAACATTTGGCTGAAGCCAGGAGCCTGGAACTCAATCTGAGTCTCCCACTTGGGTGGCAGGGATCCTAGTACTTGTACCACCAATTACTCCCAGGATGTACATCATCAGAAAGCTTTATTGAAAGAAGAAGATTCTCAAACCAGGACTCTGATATGGCATGTGGACGTCCCAAGTGGTGACTTAAGTGCTGCACCAAACCTCTAGACAGGATTTTGGATCTTATCAAACAAAACGGATCCTGTGGAACACTTAGATCTCCCTTTAAGACAAAAGAGCTTATTCCACAACTGCTGGGCATAGTGCCAACAGAGAGCCCTATTTATTAAGTACCCTGGGACATTGACTCAGAGGAAGACAGCTGTCTTGCTGAGACCATATCCTCTCCCACGAGGGTATTGTGCATATAGTAACTTTTCCATGGAAGAGCATATGATGCACCTCAATCCCAGTTCAGGACAATTCTGAAGGGAGCACTCAACCAGAAAAAGAAAAAAAAAAAAGATTTCACACACAGATTTCTATTGCAGACATCTCCATCCCAAAATCTATTTCTGGAAGATCAAAATTAAGCAAAAGCTCTCTAAAAAACAGCCATTACTCATATCTGTTGAAACAGTCCATTGTCCCCAGTATTCAAAAGCAGAGAAAGCCAAAATGTGAATTCTAAGTATGTCCTACAGAAAGAAGGATGGCTGTTTAAGATGCAGGAGCTGAATCACACTGTCAGGGATCCTTGGCAGGCTGAGCTCTGGAGGGCAGTGGGAAGGGAGAGGTCCCAGAGCTCAGAAATTTGGTATGTGCCACAACAGGAAGAAGCATGAACATACACAGGGGATATTGATATTATCGAGCACCTTTCTGATATAAAAGTGGAAATGTAAGTTTAGTTTGTATCAGTCCCTTTCCTATCACTCCATGTCTAGGTGGGCTGGTAAGATTTAAGAGTGTAGGATCTGGCAGATAATGGTGGCAGCTGTAAAATTCCCCAGTGACCATGATCCATAACAGTGTCAGAGTAGAGTAGGTAGTTATTACTTGCTTTGTGAACAGATCGATATCAAAGATATGGCTGCAAAATTTGAAAGTGTGTGTGCACCTCTACCCCTGTATTTTGATGCTTGAAATTCTACTATTTGCAATCGACTTAAAGATAGGAAGAGGAGATAAAAGTTTAAATTTGTTAGACATCAATTGTAACACAAAAAGTGAAGGTAGTTTAGGTGCATTAGGGAGGACCATAGAAAAAATCTGCTTGCTCATCATGTTGAGGACAGTATCTAACCTTAGAATGCATACACATGCTCATGTCTTGAAAAGTTCCATCCATACCTGGCCTGCCTCTTCCGTGCTTTCTTCAGCCACAGTGGATGATAAACACAATTTCTTTCATTTAACTTTTCATTTTGCCTTCAAATAACAAAAAAATGTATGGACTAAAGGAAGCCAAATAATGACAATAGATGAAAGGAAGTTAAAGGTAGGAACAGGAGAGAACATGCATTGCAGGATGATTTTTCTACCTATTAAATCAATATTATTAAATCTAAAAAAGCATCATGGAAGACGGACTTTTGACAGTCTTTGATGCATATGCAATTGCATGCAAAAGTATACTCAGGATTTTGATTTCTAGAGAAGATGCAATAAACTATAATTTTGCACACTTGCTTTTAGTATAACCAACATGCTAGGGATATTATTTGGTGTTAAGAATGCATCCGCCAGCGCTGCGGCTCACTAGGCTAATCCTCCACCTGCGGTGCTTGTACCCCAGGTTCTAGTCCCAGTTGGGGCGCTGGATTCTGTCCCGGTTGCTCCTCTTCCAGTTCAGCTCTCTGATGTGGTCCGGGAAGGCAGTGGAGGATGGCCCAAGTCCTTGGGCCCTGCACCCGCATGGGAGACCAGGAGGAAGCACCTGGCCATTTGGGGAGTGAACCAAGGGAATGAAGACCTTTCTCTCTGTCTCTCTCGCTGTCTAACTCTGCCTGTCAAAAAAATGCATCAAGAGCAGGTATTTAGCACAGTGGTTAAGACACCACTTGGGAAGTCCACATCCCATATTGGAGTGACTGGTTTGAGTCTCAGTTCTGCTGATTCCATCTTCCTGCTGATGCATAATCTGGGAGTCAGCGCATGATGGCTCAAGTGCTTGCATCCCTATCACCCATACGGTAGACCTGTGTGTTGTTGGCATTTGGGGAGGAAAATGACTGGGTGGAGGATCATTCTCTCTCTCTCAAGTAAAATTAAAAACGAAGCAACATAATGTATATGTGTATATATATATATGTACATATATATATAATGGAACAGACATATTGCTTAGCAGTTGGGATGACCAATCCTGCATAGTAGTGCCTGTGTTTCATTCCTTGCTTTGGCTCCTGACTCCACCTTCTTGCCAAGTCAGACACTGGGAGGCTGTAGCAACGGTTCAAGTCCTACACTGGATGCTTTTATTAATTTCCTGCTCTGACCCCAGCCCAGCCCTGGTTATCGTGGCCACCTCAGAAGTAACCCAGCAGATGGGACCCCTCTCTCCTCTCTCTCTTTCTGTGTGTGTGTGTGTTTCCCTGTCTCTTTCCTTCTGTCTCTCTACGTTTCGAGTTGATAATAATAATTAATGCAGCAGATAACAAGTTTAATAAAAGTCCTCTCCTTACAGTGTTTATATCATAGTGGATTAGGATATCAAACAAGCTACTAGAGGACATTCAGTGACTTAAAAACAAGTTTAAATTGTATGCTCCAATTCTAAGGTCTGATGATATTAAAATGATTTATTTCACTGTTCCTTGTCATCTTGCTATTAGATTGTCTGAGAAAAATTAGGCAGATTTGTGTTCAGTGCTCTCTATCGCACTCTCTGGAGAAGATGGAAACCAGAATTGGTCAGAGATAGGAGATGGGCTACAGTGCAGTCTCAGCGAGGGACTCAGGAGGAGTGGAATTGGATGTCCCTTCTTGATTGTCCCAAATGTGATGAAGCTCACATGCCAGATCGTGTAATTTCCTATTTAATCATTTGTTTTATTTATTTGAAAGGCATAGAGAGACAGAGACAGAGAGAGATAGACAGCAGAGGATCTCCGACATGCTGCTTCACTTCCCGAATGTCTGTAGCAGCTGGGGGCCGGGCCAGGCTGAAGCCAGGAGCTGAAAACCCAACCTGGGTCTTCCATGAAGATGACATGGACTCATGAGCCAAGATTCAGTGCTCGCCTGTAAATTCGTATTATACTCAATCTCTGACTACTCGTTCAAATTGAATACTTTTTTAATGATAAAAAAGTATACTCTCCTTTTCTTTGGATGTTCTCCTTGAACATTACACTAAGCTTTAGTAAAGATTTAAGCAGTTGCATAGTCACTAGGGGTCACTCTTACAATTTTGAATCTTGCAAACCTGAGTAGGTTATTTTCCTTAGAATGATTTAATTTCCACACTTCCCTCCCTGACACACATAAAGATGCCAATGATGATACCTGGTGGGTGTGTCTGCCAAATAAATTAACGAAAAGCTACATTTACCTTTCGGGTTATTAACTATCCTGTACGTGTTTAAAAGAAGCAAAGAATAAGTGAAAAATCTGACAGTCTAAGCACATACTAATGAAGAATAAAATCATGGCTCATCAGTGATATTTTCATTATAAAATTTCACCTTAGTGCTGTTGTTCCAATTGTTATAGGCATTTTTAAAGGTGATGGAGAGCTTTGCTCCTATGATGCAAGGATAATCTTCCTGTGGATGTCTTGCTAAATTACCTGCCTGCTGCAATGCAAGCACAACACTCGGCTCTTCAAACCACCAAGTGTCATCTCAGCAGGATTCTTAGCCACACAGAGGCTGAAAGGAAACCGACAGACATTTGCAAATGACAGGGAAACAGCAGTAAAAGAAACAAATCTCCTTTTAACTGTTCTGTGATCATCTCTACTCTTGTACCCACTCCTAAACCTCCCAAGTAATTAGTATATGACAGTCAATCACAGTTCTTCAGGCAGGCAAGAGCTCAGGTGTCTGCTGTTTGAGTTCATGTCTCCAGGGAGAAGAATCTGAGGAATTAGGAGAGGACAGGATGGACAGGAGGCTGGATAGATAGACTGAAGGCTAGGGACAGGAAAAGTTGCCTTTCATTTGACATCCATAGTCAGGTGATCAGGATATTTAGCATTGTCTCAGGTGAAGATGGAAGAATAATATCTAAAAGATAAGTCTGAGGTTATAGGAAGATTGGCAAAATATTACCATAGGCTTTAATGCTAGACTACAGGGTTGGAATCCCACCTCAGCTACTCAAAAGCAATGTATTCATGAGAAAATTATAACCTTCAATGGACCACTTTTGTAATAAGAATATAAGGACACACACACATACACACTATATATATATATATTATATATATATATATATAAACACAGAGACACACACAGGCATGCATGCATATATAGTGAGTATACCACAGGGCTATGGAAAATAGAATTAAAATAGAAGTTAATTTTGATACAAAACATTTTTGAAACCTTAGCAAATAAGGGGTCTTTAAAAAAATGGGAAATGCATATGAATAAGATACTATGGTTGGATTTCAAAAAACTTTTGCAACAATATACATTTATCTTTTAATTTAATTTTCTACAAAGATCTTGAAATATCCTTGTATGAACTTTGTATGTGTGTGTGTATTTAATTCCATATGCCTGGTCAAAATTGATATTCAAATATGCTTCCTTGCTATTCTGCTATTTGAGGAAAGTATATCTCTCTAATAATAAAAAAAAAAAACAGAAATATTGACCTGATATACAACTGGGGGGACAAGATAGGATATTTGAAATTGGATATGTCCCAGAAACCAAGGGTGTTTAGCTGTTATAATAATATAGCTCAACCTGATTTCCAGTCTTTCAATCTCTTTGAAGGCCTCATAAAACATTTATTGATTTTTCTAAAAAAGGAGAAATAGGAAGAAAAATGTTCAATTGAATATGAAGTCAGACCATACAATTTAAGTTACAGACTTGGTCACTGGACCTGCCAGACTAGTGGGCTCAGCTGTACTGAACAGAAAAACAAAAGAGTAGGTCCTACAAGGTAGCACACCCTCAGTTCAAGCATGAGGGAAATTTCCAAAGACCAGTACCAAACAGGGCTGTGGAAGAGCCCTGACGCTAGGCTGGGCTGGCTCCAGAAGACTCATGCTCAGATCAGCCTTATATCCAGCCGTGTGTTTCCCACAGCCTCAGACTGTACAATCTAAGAGAACTGTAATGAAAGCTGCAAAGCACAGGCAAAGCTATTTAAGGAATTAAGTGGCCAGCAATTGAGAATACAATTCCATGAGCAGCTTCAGAGAGACATTCTGGGAAATGCACTCATTTTACCTCAAAGGCATTTGCTTAAGAAACATGACAAACACTATTGCCGTTAATCTTCAAATCCAAAATGATGAGCATTTCATCGGAAATTTTCTCTTCTACATCTTTGCATTATCTCAAGAATTCGCACAAGTGATGCTGTCATTCTGGAAATGGCTATCCAAGGGCTTCTTTGGGCAGGGAAGCACAGAGCTGTATGGTGGATTGTGTACCTGTACACAGAGAGATCTCATAGTGATTACATTTTATCTCTGGGATGGCATTCCTGTTTATTTAAAACGATAATAGCATTTTATGCTCTCAGGTTCAGCAAAAATGAAAGACAAATCAAAATGATCATGCATTTAGAGGTTAGTGTAGTGCACGACACCAGAATTCATTAAATAAATACTAACTGCTATCATTAATAGCAGCAGCAGCATTAATATCATAAAATAAAATCTTTCCTATGATTTCTTTATTTCACAGTGAGTTGCAGAGATGGATGTTTCTATTGCTCTTATAGCTCTAAAAGTTGCCATTGTAAGTTGCACAATGGTGTCGTGCTTGGTCTTATTTTCCTTTGTATGGTTTGAACATACTTAGAAGAGCTGTAAACCAAAATTTCTTAGTCCACAAGGATGACATGAACACGGGGCTGCCCTATATTTCAACCTAGCTGTTGTCGCTAGAGACACAGGAATGAGCAAGGTGACTTCCCAGATGTCTTCTAGCTCAGAGGTTCTAACGTCTCAACCTTTAGAATTTCCCCAAATCCACTCTGCATGAGCTATCAGGTGAGTGGATGGAGCATATCTGTAGTTGGTTGGAAAAAGGAGGACTTGCCATTAAATGATAATAATTGCAGCTGAGGTCACTGCTAATGTGCCTAGGAAAGTAGTAGAAGATGGCACAAGTACTTGGGCCCCTGCCACTCACATAGGAGACCAGATGGTCCTGGCTTTGACTTGGCCCAGCCTGGGGCCTTTGTGGCTATTTGGGGAGTGAACCTGTGGAGGAAAGATCTCTTTCTCCCATGCTCACTCACTTGCTCGCTCTCTCTCTCTCTCTCTCTCTCTCTCTCTCTGTTACTCTGTGTTTAAAAAAGGGAATGACCCACAATTCCCAAAAATATCGGTCTAATCCCTCAGTCCCTAGTTTGTTCTTTATGATGATGAAGTTTCACAATGATCTGCATATCTCCTATAAAAAATCCAAATTT
This sequence comes from Oryctolagus cuniculus, assembly GCF_051225735.1. NCBI lineage: Eukaryota > Metazoa > Chordata > Mammalia > Lagomorpha > Leporidae > Oryctolagus > Oryctolagus cuniculus. The sequence continues at coordinate 57,573,552 of NC_142884.1, read as the reverse complement.
TTTGAAGAGAAAATAGGTATTATATATTTTTGTTGAAAGTACCCTAATGGCGACCCTTGACATAGCACCTTGGAGAAAAACTCTGTCCCAATGGGGCAGAAAATTCTAGGATAAGGAAGGAAGCTTTTGAAAGATAACTGTGAACACTGAGGTCTGACTTTTCACGAGTTACAAATCCATTCAACCATTTATCTATGTTTTTGCTCATGATACAAGGTGTATATAGATGTTGGGAACACAATGTGTGATACAACTTCGTCTTTGAGTTCAAGGGATTTTCCCTTCAGAGGAGATGCATTTGCGGACAAGCAGTTGTTTGCATGGTTTATGATGGAGACTAAGAGATGGACAGCATTTGTGTAATGGTTAAGACTTCACTTGGGACACTCACATCCCACATCCAAGTGCCTGAGTTTGAGTCCTGGATCTCCTTCTTCTAGCTTCCTGCTAATACACATCCTGGAAGGTAGCAGAGAATGGCTCAAATATTTGGGTACCTGCCATTCATGTGGGGGACCCAGATTGAGTTCCAAACTCTGGGCTTTGGCCTGACCCTGGCAGTTGCTGGTATTTGGGTAATGACTAAGTGAATGGAAAAGTTCTCAGATTCTTTCTCTCCCTAACTCTGTCTCTCTGCCTTTCAAATAATGAAAGGGAGAGGAAGAAAGAGAGAGATGTCTGTAGCAGGACTCACAAGAGTACCAAAAAGTTGAGTTATAATCACCTTGTGGATTGGGAGTGCATCAAATTGGCAGACAGTATTTCAGTTGAATCCTGAAATATGCATTGTTCATCAGAAAGATAATTTTGTACAAGGCTGAGCCTGGCTAGAGCTTTACTAATTGTTATCAGAACAGTAAAATTTACATTAATTGCTTTCATATTGCAGTTTTTGTCTTCCTATTATTCTGGAAACAAATTAAAATTATATAATCTTAGAAATGGAAGGCAAAATATTGTGAAACCTCAATCAGTGACATTATTTAAGAGCTCACTGTGTGCTGAGTATTAATTACATCAAAAGTTCTGTGTCTATCTTCTCCTCTGAACCAATACATAGAAAGAGTGCCATGACTTTTCCATTTTAACAGATAATGAAAGTAATGTTCAGTCAGAGTAAGGAAATTGCCCTATGATCATATCTGATTGGAATTAACACTCAGAGCTTTCTGATTCTGTAATATGTGCTCCTTCCTACTACTGGGAAATATCACCACCTTTCCCTATTAACCAGTGTACTTCTACTCAGAGCACTATCACTAACGAAAATCACAAGCATTACTTGGAAATACTTAAGAAATGAATAATTTTAGATACTACCCCAGAAGAAAAATACGAACCTCTTTAGCCAAGGTGCCAGATGATTCTTATGCACAATAATATCAAATATTAAATTAGTCCCATCCCTGCCATCATAAATGGCATAAACATGGATATTCACCTCCTCATTAAAGGGTTATGTAAGTAATTCTTGTATCTGGCAGGTTTTCTTGATAGTCTGCTAAGGAAGTCTGTCTCCCTCTAACAAATACTCCTCCGTTCTGGAATAAAGAGGTATGTAATGCCTGGCTACTTCAGCTGTCAACCCTTCACATGTATGTGCCCAAATGTGAATATGTGAAATCACTTTTATTCAACTTATCTAATTGTTTCAATTTCTTTCACTAAGGAAAGATACAATATCTTTTTATTTTTAAGTGGAATTCACATACATTTAATCCCATTTTTTTAAAGTTTTATTTAATGAATATAAATTTCCAAAGTACAGCTTATGGATTACAATGGCTTCCCCCCCATAACGTCCCTCCCACCCGCAACCCTCCCCTTTCCCACTCCCTCTCCCTTTCCATTCACATCAAGATTCATTTTCGTTTCTCTTTATATACAAAAGATCAGTTTAGCACACATTAAGTAAAGATTTCAACAGTTTGCTCCCACACAGAAACATAAAGTGAAAAATACTGTTTGAGTACTAGTTATAGCATTAAATCTCAATGCACAGCACACTAAGGACAGAGATCCTACATGAGGAGTAAGTGCACAGTGACTCCTGTTGTTGACTTAACAAATTGACACTCTTGTTTATGGCATCAGTAATCACCCTAGGCTCTTGTCATGAGCTGCCAAGGCTATGGAAGTCCCCTGAGTTCACTGACTCTGATCATATTTAGACAAGGCCATGGTCAAAGTGGAAGTTCTCTCCTCCCTTCAGAGAAAGGTACCTCCTTCTTTGATGGCCTGTTCTTTCCACTGGGATCTCACTCACAGAGATCTTTCATTTAGGTTTTTTTTTTTTTTTTTTTTTTCAGAGTGTCTTGGCTTTCCATGCCTGAAATACTCTCATGGGCTTTTCAGCCGGATCCGCATGCCTTAAGGGCTGATTCTGAGGCCCGAGTGCTGTTTAGGACATTTGCCATTCTATGGGTCTGCTGTGTATCTCACTTCCCATGTTGGATCATTCTCTCCCTTTTTTATTCTATCAGCTAGCATTTGCAGACACTATTCTTGTTTATGTGATCCCTTTGGTTCTTAGTCCTATCATTATGATCAATTGTGAACAGAAATTGATCACTGGGACTAGAGAGATGGCATTGGTACATGCCACCTTGATGGAATTGAATTGGAATCCCCTGGTATGTTTCTAACACTACTGTTTGAGGTAAGTCAGCTTGAGCATGTCCCGAATTGCACATCTCTTCCCTCTCTTATTCCCACTCTTATATTTAACAGTGATCACTTTTCAGTTAAGTTTCAGCACTTAAGAAGAATTGTGTATTGATTACAGTATTCAACCAAAAGTATTAAGTAGAACAAACAAAAAAAATACTAAGAGGAATAACATATCAAGTTGCTCATCAACAGTCAGGGTGAGGGCTGATCAAGTCACCGTTTCTCATAGTGTTCATTTCACTGTAACAGGTTTCTTTTTGGTGCTCAGTTAGTTGTCACCTATCAGGGAGAACAAGTGGTATTTGTCCCTTTGGGATTGGCTTATTTCACTCAGCATAATGTTTTCCAAATTCCTGACAGGGATCACTTTTCAGTTAAAATTTAAACACCTAAGAATAATTGTGTGTTAATTACAGAGTTCAACCAATAGTACTAGAACAAAAAAAAATACTAAAATTATAAAGTATTACATTGTACATCAACTGTCAGGACAAGAGCTGATCAAGTCACTGTTTCTCATAGTGTCCATTTCATTTCAACAAGTTTCCCCTTTGGTGCTCAGTTAGTTGTCACTGATCAGGGAGAACATATGATATTTGTCCCTTTGGGACTGGCTTAATTCACTCAGCATGATGTTTTCCAAATTCCTCCATCTTGTTGCAAATGACCAGGTTTCATTGTTTTTGACTGCTGTATAGTATTCGATAGAGTACATGTCCCAAAATTTCTTTATCCAGTCTACTGTTAATGGACATTTGGGTTGGTTCCAGGTCTTAGCTATTGTGAATTGAGCTGCAATAAACATTAGGGTGCAGACTGCTTTTTTGTTTGCCAATTTCATTTCCTTTGGGTAAATTCCAAGGAGTGGGATGGCTGGGTTGAATGGTAGGGCTATATTCAGGTTTCTGAGGAATCTCCAGACTGACTTCCATAGTGGCTTAACCATTTGCATTCCCACCAACAGTGGGTTAGTGTCCCTTTTTCCCCACATCCTCGCCAGCATCTATTGTTGGTAGATTTCTGAATGTGAGCCATTCTAACCAGAGTGAGGTGGAACCTCATTGTGGTTTTGATTTGCATTTCCCTGATTGCTAGTGACCTTGAACATTTTTTCATGTGCCTGTTGGCCATTTGGATTTCCTCTTTTGAAAAATATCTATTGAGGTCCTTGGCCCATCTCTTAAGTGGATTGTTTGTTTTGTTTTTGTGGAGTTTCTTGATCTCTTTGTAGATTCTGGTTATTAACCCTTTATCTGTTGCATAGTTTGCAAATATTTTTTCCCATTCTGTCGGTTGTCTCTTCACTCTCCTGACTGTTTCTTTTGCAGTACAGAAACTTCTCAATTTGATGCAATCCCAAATGTTAATTTTGGCTCTGACTGCCTATGCTTCTGGGGTGTTTTCGAAGAAGTCATTGCTGGTACCTATATCTTGCAGTGTTTTTCCAATGCTATCTAATAATTTGATGGTGTCAGGTCGTAGATTTAAGTCTTTAATCCATGTTGAGTGAATTTTTGTGTAAGGTGAAAGTTAGGGGTCTTGCTTCATGATTCTGCACGTGGAAATCCAATTTTCCCAGCACCATTTATTGAATTGACTGTCCTTACTCCAGGGATTGGTTTTGGATCCTTGTTCAAATATGAGTTGGCTGTAGATGTTTGGATTGATTTCTGGTGTTTCATTTCTGTTCCATTGGTCTATCCATCTGTTTCTGTACCAGTACCATGCTGTTTTGATTACAACTGCCTTGTAGTATGTCCTGAAATCTGGTATTGTGATGCCTCCAGCGTTGTTTTTGTTTTACACGATTGTTTTAGCTATTAGAGGTCTCCTGTGTCTCCATATGAATTTCAGCATCATTTTTTCCTGATCTGAGAAGAAGGTCTTCGGTATCTTGATTGGTATTGCATTGAATCTATAAATTGCTTTTGGGAGAATGGACATTTTGATGATATTGATTCTTCCAATCCATGAGCATGGAAGATTTTTCCATTTCTTGGTATCCTCTTCTATTTCTTTCTTTAAGGTTTTGTAATTTTCATCGTAGAGATCTTTAACGTCCTTGGTTAAGTTTATTCCAAGGTATTTGATTGTTTTTGTAGCTATTGTGAATGGGATTGATCTTAGAAGTTCTTCCTCAGCCATGGCATTGTCTGTGTATACAAAGGCTGTTGATTTTTGTGCATTGATTTTATAGCCTGCTACTTTGCCAAACTCTTCTATGAGTTCCAATAGTCTCTTGGTAGAGTTCTTTGGGTCCCCTAAATAAAGAATCATATCATCTGCAAAGAGGGATAGTTTGACTTCTTCCTTCTCAATTTGTATCCTTTTAATTTCTTTTTCTTGCCTAATAGCTCTGGATAGAACTTCCAGAACTATATTGAATAGCAGTGGTGAGAGTGGGCATCCCTGTCTGGTGCCAGATCTCAGTGGAAATGCTTCCAACTTTTCCCCATTCAATAGGATGTTGGCTGTGGGTTTTTCATAGATTGCTTTGATTGTATTAAGGAATGTTCCTTCCAAACCCAGTTTGCTTAGAGTTTTCATCATGAAAGGGTGTTGTATTTTATCAAATGCTTTCTCGGCATCTATTCAGATAATTATATGGTTTTTCTTCTGCAGTCTGTTAATGTGGTGAATCACATTGATTGTTTTACACACATTAAACCATCCCTGCATACCAGGGATAAATCCCACTTGGTCTGGGTGGATGATCTTTCTGATGTGTTGTTGCATTCTATTGGTGAGAATTTTATTGAGGATTTTTGCATCTATGTTCATCAGGGATATTGGTCTGTAATTCTCTTTCAATGCTGCATCTTTTTCCGGCTTAGGAATTAAGGTGATGCTGGCTTCATGGAAAGAATTTGGGAGGACTCCCTCTTTTTTGATTGTTCTGAATAGTTCGAGAAGAATTGGAGTCGGTTCTTCTTTAAATGGCTGGTAGAATTCAGCAGTGAATCCATCTGGTCCTGGGCTTTTCTTTGTTGGGAGGGCCTTTATTACTGTTTTAATTTCTGTCTCAGTTATGGGTCTGTTTAGGTTTTCTATGTCTTCTTGGTTCAATTTAGGTAAGTTGCATGTGTCCAGGAATCTATCCATTTCTGATAGGTTTCCCTGTTTGCTGGCATACAAGTCCTTGTGGTAATTTCTGATGATTCTTTTTATTTCTGTGGTGTCTGTTGTTATGTTTCCTTTTTCATCTCTGATTTTGTTGATTTGGGTCTTTTCTTTTTTAGTTAGTTGGGCCAATGGGGTGTCAATTTTGTTTATTTTTTCAAAAAAACAACTCCTCGTTTGGCTGATTTTTTGTAATTTTTTTTTGGGATTCAACCCTGTTGATTTCTTCCCTGATTTTAATTATTTCTCTTCTCCTACTAGATTTGGGTCTGGTTTGCTGTAGGTTTTCTAAATCCTTGAGGTGAATTGAAAGCTCATTTATTTGGTGCCTTTCCAATTTCTTGATGTAGGCACCTATTGAAATAAACTTTCCTCTTAACACTGCTTTTGCTACATCCCATAAGTTTTGGTATGTTGTGCTGTTATCCTCATTTACTTCCAGAAAAATTTTGATTTCTCTTTTAACTTCTTCTATGACCCATTTTTCATTCAGGAGCATGTTGTTCAATCTCCATGTGTTTGCATATGCTCTAGGGATTCCTGAGTTGCTAATTTCCAACTTCATTCCTTTATGGTCTGAGAAGCCGCATGGTATGATTCTAATTCTTTTGAATTTGCTGAGACTTGCTTTATGGCCTAATATGTGGTCAATCCTAGAGAAGCTTCCATGTACTGCTGAGAAGAATGTAAAATCTTTAGCTGTAGGATTGAAAGTTCTGTAGATATCTGTTAGATCCATTTGGGCTATAGTGTCGTTTAAATCTACTGTATCCTTGTTGATCTTCTGTCCTGTTGATCTGTCTATTTCTGAGAGTGGAGTATTGAAGTCCCCCAGTACTATTGTATTGGGGTCTAAGTCTCCCTTTAAGTCCCTTAACAAATCTTTTAGATAAACCGGTGCCCTGTAGTTAGGTGCATATACATTGATAATTGTTATATCTTCCTGTTGAATTGATCCCTTAATCATTATGTAGTGTCCCTCTTTGTCTCTCTTAACAGTTTTTGTGGTAAAGTTTATGTTGTCCGATATTAAGATGGCTACGCCCGCTCTTTTTTCATTTCTGTTGGCATGGTATATCTTTTTCCAGCCTTTCACTTTCAGTCTGTATGCATCTTTGTTAGAAAGATGTGTTTCTTGTAAGCAGCAAATAGATGGGTTTTGTTCCTTAACCCAATCAGCCAATCGGTGTCTTTTAACTGGACAGTTCAGGCCATTCACGTTCAATGTGACTAATGATAAGTGGTAACTTTGCCCTGCCATTTGCCAAAGATAAGTTCTAATATATGCTTTGAGTTCCCTGTGATCTTTTGCTGTGAGGTTTCCTTCCTTTACCTTCTTTCATATTGATGACCATGTTTCTGTGTTTTTGTGTGTAACACATCTTTAAGCATCTTTTGCAGGGCTGGATGAGTGGCAACAAATTCTTTCAATTTCTGTTTGTTATGAAAAGTCTTTATTTTACCTTCATTCACAAATGAGAGCTTTGCAGGATATAATATTCTGGGCTGGCAGTTGTTCTCTCTTAGTACCTGGGCTATATCTCTCCATTCCCTCCTAGCTTGTAGGGTTTCTGATGAGAAGTCAGCTGTGAGTCTGATTGGAGATCCTCTGAGAGTAATCTGATGTTTCTCTCTTGCACATTTTAGGCTCTTTTCTTTATGTTTCACTGTGGAGAGTTTAATTACAACGTGTCATGGTGAGGATCTCTTTTGGTCGTGTTTATTAGGGGTTCTGTGAGCTTCCTGTACTAGGATTTCTCTGTCCTTCTCCAATCCTGGGAAATTTTCTGCTAATATCTCACTAAAAAGGCCTTCTAATCCTTTCTCCCTCTCCATGGCTTCAGGAACTCCTAGAACCCGAATGTTGGGTTTTTTAATAGTATCCTGAAGATTCCCGACAATATGTTTTAGATTTCTAATTTCCTCTTCTTTTTTTTTTTTTTTGTTTTGTTTTGTTTTGACAGGCAGAGTGGACAGTGAGAGAGACAGAGAGAGAAAGGTCTTCCTTTGCCGTTGGTTCGCCCTCCAATGGCTGCCGCGGCTGGCGCGCTGCGGCCGGCGCACCGCGCTGATCCGATGGCAGGAGCCAGGAGCCAGGTGCTTTTCCTGGTCTCCCATGGGGTGCAGGGCCCAAGCACCTGGGCCATCCTCCACTGCACTCCCTGGCCACAGCAGAGGGCTGGCCTGGAAGAGGGGCAACCGGGACAGAATCCGGTGCCCTGACCGGGACTAGAACCCGGTGTGCCGGCGCCGCTAGGCGGAGGATTAGCCTAGTGAGCCACGGCGCCGGCCGAGAAAGGTCTTCCTTGGCCGTTGGTTCACCCTCCAATGGCCGCCGCTGCAGCCGGAGCACCACGCTGATCCGATGGCAGGAGCCAGGAGCCAGGTGCTTTTTCCTGGTCTCCCATGGGGTGCAGGGCCCAAGCACCTGGGCCATCCTCCACTGCACTCCCTGGCCATAGCAGAGAGCGGGCCTGGAAGAGGGGCAACCGGGACAGAATCCGGTGCCCCAACCGGGACTAGAACCCGGTGTGCCAGCGCCGCATGGTGGAGGATTAGCCTATTGAGCCATGGCGCCGGCCTAATTTCCTCTTCTTTTCTTTGGTCTGACTGTATCCTTTCCTGTTCTCTGTCTTCTAAGTCCGATATTCTCTCTTCTGCTTCACCCATTCTGTTTGTAAGGCTCTCTATTGTGTTTTTTATTTGATCTATTGAATTCTTCACTTCATTATGATTTCTCGTCACTATCCCAGTTTCCTGTTGTACTAGTTGTTTCATTTCATTTTGATTCCTCCTTAATATTTCATTTTCACGAGAGAGATTTTCTATCTTGTCCATTAAGGATTTCTGTAGTTCAAGAATCTGTTTTTGAGAACTTCTTAATGTTCTTATCAATTTTTTGAGATCTGCTTCTTGCATTTCTTCTATCTCATCATCTTCATAATCTTGAATTGGGGTGTCTTTTTCATTTGGGGGTGTCATAGTGACTTCCTTGTTTTTATTACCTCGGTTTTTGCGTTTGTTATTTGGCATATTGGAGATATTTGGTTTCTTCACTGTGGTGCTTTTTCTTGTTATACTATGATTCTAGATTAAGTGGACTGTCTGTTTTTGATGGAGCCTTAGAGGCTTGAGATGGGTGTGGCCTGAGAGCTCTGTTTGGTGTGCCAAAGGTGACACTCCCAGGTTAGGTGTGATAGATCTCTCTCTCGCTCTTTCTTTTTTTGATTCAAAAGGGAAGTAATTCCGCACAGCTGAACGAAGTTGGAGGTAGTTAGCAGGCAAATGATATACCCACAGGAGCCAGAGATCAGAAGCTCTTTCCCAAGGACCACACAGGGAATCTGTTCTGCCCTCAGAGTGGGCTCAAATTCTCCTTCAGTCTCCCACTGGGTTGCCAAAGTTATGGAATTGTAGCGTCTCTGGAGAGTACTCACGTGAATTCCGTGAGTTCTCTCCCCCACCGTCTCTTTTTTCACAGTCTCAATTCAGTAGCACCACAAATTTACTAGGTCCTAATCTCCTGTTAATTCACCCCGCCCAGAGTCAGGTTTTTCTGCTAGGCTCAGGGCCGGTGCAGACCTGAAGTTGCTCTGCTTATGACGTATGTCCAAGATGGCGCCTGCTCTTTGTCTTGCTCGCCTTTGAGAGGTGAGCGGAGAGAGAGAAACCCGTGTCCGTATCAGTCACTTTTTTTTTTCTCTCTCTCTCTCTTCTAGTTAGCCTGGTGAACTTTTCCCCCCGGGGTCATTCCCTCTAGTCTCCTCTTTCCACTTGCCTGCCAGTGTCTCGGGCTATTGAGGTTTGGCTCACCTCGCGTTCCAGCGCTGGTGTGTTGAGTCTGCCGCTGGTGTCCCAAACTGTGGGCTCCCATGCTCTCCACACAGGTCCACTGTGAATCACTCATTCCGGAAGAGTTTCTTCTGCTGTTTCTTCCCCTACTCTTCCTTGAACCTGCAGTATCTCCACTTTTATTAAACTGTCTCTCCCCGGACTATCAGTGTGCTCCCTTCCTATTCTGCCATCTTGCCTCCTCCGAAAGATACAATATCTTAAGGATGCAATATCTACCTCTTATCTTTCTGGTCTCTCATTTATGGGCCATTTGTATCTCAATACTATACATCTCCAGATTACTCCTATATAATGGACCAAATAGTATGGATGTGTTCTGCCTGAAATAGAATGTAGTTGGACATTATTTTTGATCTGGGACTATTATTCATCAAATAACAAATATCCACAGCATCTCACTCAGCCAGAGACCAGCTTGAATACCAGGTTCCAGGTGCTGTTTCCACATGCAAAACCAAGCCTCCCCAATGTTCTCCCTGTTTGTGGGCAGATTTTCCTTAATTTTTAGTTTACTTATATTTATATATTTAAGAGAGAGCAAGAGAGAGAGAGAGAGGAGAATCGAATTGAGAGAGTAAGAGAGTCAGAGAGAGCTCCCATCCACTGGCCCAATCCCAGGTGTCCAGCAGTAGCCAGGGCTGGGGCGGCTGAAATCAGGAGTTGGGAACTCAATTCAGGCCCCTGATATGGTGTCAAGATCTCAAGCCATCACCAGCTTCCTCCCAGGGTATACATCCGCAAGAAGCTGAAATCAGCACTGGAGCCAGGACTCAAACCCAGGCATTCTAACAGGAGACTCAGGTATTCCAACTGGTATCTTAATTTTCTTTCTTTAAGATTTATTTATTTGAAAGGCACAGTGACACACACAGAAAGAGAGAGAGAGATCAGAGAGATTTTTCCATCCACCGGTTCACTCCCTAAATGGCTACAACAGTTAGGACTGGGTCAGGTCGAATCCAGGAGCCTAGCACTCCATCTGGGTCCCCATATGTGTGCCAGGGGAACAAGTAGGTGCATCAGCAGGGAACTGGATTGAAAGTGGAGCAGCTGGGATACAAACAAACACTCTACCATGAGATGCTGGAGTCGCAAAGCAGTGGTTTAGCCTACTGCACCACAGCACTGCCCCTCCTGTTCATATCTTAACTCCTGTGCCAAATACCTGCTCCTATGGTCAGATCTGAGGGAGTGAATCCCATACATGCACCACTCACCCTACCGAATGTAGGCAATCGTGTGTCTGACACTCATTTTTCTCTTTAAAAGTGCATAGTAATTTTCTTCTCAGGAAACTCCACGTATTTGAGCACTCAGTAAAGTAATCAAGGACCTTCTGTGGGAATTGATTAGGCAGGAAGAGCAAGATCCATAAACGCAGGAAACTCTTACCCTTCATTTATCCTTAAAATTAAAAAAAAGAAAAAAGCCTGCTCGCTGAACATCTAAGCCCTGAGGAAGCAAAGAAGAGTAAGTAAGAGTCCTTGCTTTGTAGGAGGTCACAAACTAGAGAAAGAGAGACGGGTAAGTAAAAAGACAATCAAAGCAGAAAGTGTGAGCACAGTTCTACAGGAAACAGAGGGGGGCATGTGATTAATTGCCTCGGGGAGAGGAGGACTTCATAGCAAAGTGGCATTTGAATGGTCTTATAAGGATGATTCTCTAGTCAAAGGAGACAAAACAGTCGTTCCAGGTGAAGGGCCGGGTTGTGCACAGGCGTTTGGAGAGTTTTAGAGAGGGTGAAGAGTTCTGTGAAGTCAGGTTCAGGAGAAGGGGTGTGAAGTAGTAGACAGGGTGTCACATGCTTATGTTTTAAAAAGTCCTTGCGTGCCAGACCCTAAGCTGACCTACAATTTAATCCTTTGTTTGTTTCTTTTTATTGTAATTATTTTAATAATTTGCATTCTCATGTAATACTTGTATATTTTCCTGGGGTACAGGACCATAGTATTTCATCACCTTTGCAGAGCATAAACCAATCGTACTGGGCAATTAGCCTTTCCATTTCTGTACCATGTCCCTGTGTTTGGAGCCTGCCAACTCCTCTTTTCTAATGATTAGTATAGAATGTAATACTTTACTGAGAACAGTGCTACAGAAAAACAGAACCCCTTTAGTTCATCCTACACTGTGCTTTAGTACTCATTATCCAACCCCCACTACCAGCCTCTAGCAATAGACTCCATATAGCCTAAGTACATATATCAAACCTCCAAATATGTGAGATAATATGCAATATTTGCCTATCTGTGTATGGCCTATATCATTTAATGATCTTCAATTCTATCTATTTAGCTACTAATGTCAGGATTTCATTCTTTTTATGGGCTTAATAATATCCATTGTGCATATATTCCGCTTTTTCTTTATCCAGTCGTCCACTGACAGATACCCAGGTTGACTGCATTTCTTGGCTATTGCAAATAGTGCTGAAAGTGTATCTTTCACTCATTGTTTTAATTTTCTTGAGATAAATGCCAAGAAATAGATTGGTTGGATAGTATGGCAAATTTGTTTTCAGTTTTTTATAATTTGTTTATTGATTTTTGAAAGTCAGGGATTCAGAGAGAGAGGCACAGGCATACACACACACACACACACACACACACATATATATATATATATATAGAGAGAGAGAGAGAGAGAGAGAGCGAGAGCTCATCCATTAGCTGGTTCACTACCGAGATGACCTCAAACTCTAGCACTAAGCCAAGCCTAAGCCAGGAGTTTCAACCATGTCTCCCACATGGGTGGCAGGGGCCCAAACACTTAGGCCTTCTGCTGCTTTTCCCCCAGGCATTATCAGGGAGCTGAATTGGAAGTGGAGCAGCCGGAACATGAATTGGTGCCCATGTGTAATGCTTTAACCCACTGCACCACAACACTGGCCCCGATTTTCAGTTTTTTGAGGAACCTCTATACTGTGCTCCATATTGATAGTAGTAATTTACATTTTCACAAACAGCCTATAAGAATTCTCTACTCCTCATATCCATACTAATGTTTATGATTTTTTTTGTCTTTTTGATAATAGTCATTCTTTCTGGAGTGAGATGATATTTCATTGTGGTTTTTATTTGCATTTTCCTTGTAGCTAGAGATACTAAGCATTTTTATTCATTTGTTGGTCATTTTTATATCTATTTTTGTAAAGATGTCTTAATTTGAAAGGCAGACCAACAGAGAGATGGACACACACACACACACACAGAGAGAGAGAGAGAGAGAGAGAGAGAGAGAAAGAGAGAATCTTCCATCTACTTGTTCAGTCCCCAAATGACTGCAATGGTGGGGGCTGGGCCAGATTGAAGCCTGCAGTCTGGAACTTCTTCCAGGTCTCCTATTAGGTGGCAGGAGTCCAACTCCACGAGACGTCCATTGGTTACTTTCTCAGAGGCATTACCAGGGAGCTGGGTCTGAATCAGAGCAACTGGAGCTTGAACCTGTGCTGCAACATGGAATTGAGGTACTGCAGGCCACAGCTTAACCCTCTGTGCCACAGTATGGACCCAGGATTTCTTTTTATGAAAAAAAAAAAAAGTCTATTCAGTTCATTTCCTATTTCTTAACTGGATTGTTTTGTGTTTTTGCCTGTTTATTCTAAATATTAATCCATTTGAACATTGGGGAGTCATACAAATTTCTTTTTTTTTTTTTGACAGGCAGAGTTAGACAGTGAGAGAGAGACAGAGAGAAAGGTCTTCCTTCCATTGGTTCACCCCCCAAACGGCCGCTACAGAAGCCAGGAGCCAGGGGCTTCCTCTGGTCTCCCATGCGGGTGCAGGGCCCAAGCACTTGGGTCATCCTCCACTGCCTTCCCGGGCCACAGCAGAGAGCTGGCCTGGAAGAAGAACAAACGGGACTAGAACGCCGCGCCCATATGGGATGCCAGTGCCACAGGTGGAGGATTAACCAAGTGAGCCATGACATCGGCCCAAATTTCTTTTTAAATAGAGGATTTTATGATCACTTTCATGATTGGAAGTATAAATCTGCTGATAAGCTGGAAAGCACATTTTCAGGAGAGGTCAAAAACCTCACTGGGGATGAGCATTTAGCCCAGCAGTTAAGATAACCACATTCCACATCACACTACCTGGGTTCAAGTCCCAGCATCACTCCCACTTCCAGCTTCCTGCTAATACAGAGTTGAGTCCTGGCCACTCACTCATGAGTGAGACCTTGATTGAGCTCCAGACTCCTGTTTTGTGGGCCTGGGAAGTAAACCTGCAGATGGAAGCTGTCAGTCAGTCTGTCTGTATATCTCTCTGCCTCTCAGATAATTAAAAATATAAAACCTCACTGAAGGCTGCAATCACAGTCCAGACTAGAGTTTTCAGAATACCTGTCTGATCAGTGCTTGTAAAATGCATTACCCAGATATAAATGGCCAAAGCACATTCACAATAATAAAAGCTTTGCCAGCACAGCTGTTTGACTCCTAAACAAAATAACTGCTTAAAGCTCTTGGAAATTGTAAGGGAATTAATTTCAGTTCCCCAATGGTAGAAGGAAAAATCCTCAAGTACATTTTCTGCTGAGCGTTTCACTGGATGAACAAACCAGAAAGCTTGAGTACATATTATTAATGAAATGTATAAATATTCTACCCATTCAGAAGGAATCTGTACAGTAAATCCAGGAAAGGAAGAAAACAGCTTTGAGAATAAGCATTAAATGGGAAAAAGTCAGATCATATTCAGAAGGAAATAAAAAGACGTAAACCCCTGTGTCTTCTAATGGAGAAATCACTTACCCAGTGGGGAGTGAAAGTTTATAAACTCAACAACCTCACTGGGATTTTTGAAGATTCTAAATGCAATTCAAATTACTTTGCCATTTTCAAAGCCAATTCCTACCCAGTGTTTCATTTATTCTATACACCCCTGTTGCTGCTATTGTTCCCATTTCACAGGATGAGAAAAAAACTAGGTTTCAGGAAGCTGAATAGCTAATTTAACTTGCAAGCCTGTTTTTGGTACAACAAAGTGTGAAATGAAGGCTTCTTAGAGTGAGCCACTTTTAGGTTAAAATATCAGAAAGTAAGTGTTGGCTGAACCCAATAGATTCCAAGAACAGTACTCTGAGATGATCAATCAACAATATGTAATTTTATATTGGTTCCATGGTTGCAAAGACAAATTAATTCAAAATGTCAAGTGAAATGTCAACTAAAATGGTTCTGGATCTCAATTCAGCTGGGCTTCAAACTTGGCCATGTTTGTCACTGAAATGGATTTTAAGCTAAATGAAGAGCTATTTGAAAGCCATATTCTCTCTCACTTTTTTTTCTAACAATTTCATCAAATTCCCTTTATTCATAGATCCTTACATGCAGATTATTATATAATAGAAAATTAATTATTAAAGTCATATAATACTCAGTGTTCATACAATGGCTACCACACTAAGGTACACAAGCACACAACCATGTTTTTTTTTTTATATTTCTATATATCTCTTTAAGCTATGTTACATTCAGACTTCTAGAAAGAAAAAAAGATATTCAATAAAGTAATTGTAAAGATGAGTCTGTTACCTGTCAATCAGTACAACTGGTGGAAAAGGTGATGTTAAGATTCGTTGCCAGGAGGATCCAATCAAGAACTTATTGAATGATGTCCTTCTGGTTGCAAGGTGCAGGTCACAGAGTTTTTTAAGGACTTTTACTTTGTTATTTGCTTCTAATTGAAAGAATGTGTCTACAATGAGTACAAAGAATTCTCATGATCTGAACTTGCATTTCAACCCTTGAGGAGGGTTGCTCCACTAATGACCTCTAGCTGGTTTATTGCATCAGCACACTCTCTAGTGTCTGCTTGTGATGACCAAAGTTCTCCACAAGGGCAAACAGTTTTTGTGAAAGACTTAAATATACCTATCCCAGTACCCATCGGACATGTGCACTTAAAGTTCCAAACAGTTATCAGTGAGAAGCAACAGGCAAAACTCCTGATCTTGAAACAACATTTAGTGGTATTATTTTTTAAGTTGAATTGAAATATATCATCAATAATTGATAGCTCTTCTAGTGTCTCAAAATCACAAATAAAAGTTGCTCTTCTTCTTTCATACGGCTCTGTTATTCCATACATTGGTTCTATCCCCTCCAACCTAAAATCTATCACAGGTCTTCCATCTGTTCCTTAGATGATACAATATGGCATTCTCTCAACAATTTGGCATAATCTTCTAGAAACTCATGTGATTTTAAATGGAGTATTAAGAAGTGCTTTTCTTCCCACTTAGAATGAAAACTAAACCACATCACTTTCCCACTTAAAAGGTGTGATAGCTTTTAAATAACTTCAAGATAAAGAATAAGCTCTTGACTCTCTCAAAATATGCCCACAATGTGATATTGGTCAATTTCTTCCTTGATTGACTCACAGCTCCCCATGGTACTTTGTTTATGTAGAAAAGTCCTGCTGTCTTTCCTCTCCAGGACTTTACACAGGCTATGTTCCTCTTTCCAATAGGGAAACCCAGTAAAACTCAGCTCCTGTTTAGCTCTGGGATAAGTCTCGCTTCACTGACCCTGGGTTCAATTTGGTGGTCTTTAGTGTTCTTTTGGTGTACAGTTTGGCGTTCTTCCAGTGCTGTGTCACTCACCACTCCCGATATTCACTGTATAACCATGCATTTGGAGTTTATTGTTTACTGAATCCCTTACAAATCTGCAAAAATGAACCATGTCCTTTATGAGGGTAGATACTATCCCTTCATTTCAAATTCATGTTTTCCTGTATCATATTTGATCATGCAAAAGGCTAAGTTAAATGAAAAACTCACACATTGAGGCCTCTGGGAGTGACAAGGGTGACATGCGTGAAACAAACTTTAATGGATCACAGATTGTGCAAATACTTGGGTCTGAAAATGTTGCTGCTGTGGAATAATAATTCCAGTCTACTTAGGTCGACTTACCTACCAGGGTGGATGTGGAAAACGCTTGACTAAGGTATGCTTAAACCACTGAAAAGATATCTTTTGTTAGTAATGTTTGCTCTTGGAGAGTGAAGTCAACCCTATCTTTGAGCTCCCACATATTCTTAGTCCTTACTGCTATTAAAAGAGATAAAAGTCATGGTGAAAACTGAAAGGCATAAAGCTTATATTGAGGATGAGTAAATTACATTCTGCTTTCTTCTCCTTTTTATTTTTACCTGACAATGTCAGGGTGATCTTAACTCCCAGAGTTTTAAACAGTTCTGAAATGTACTTCTTGAATATTCAGCCAGAAAGATAAAAAGAGAGACTTACAATCAAGAGAGAAAGAAGTCATTTTCCAAATAGGAATAGGATGGCATTCAGTGAGATGTAAGTTGGTTATGGAACAACCAAGTGAAAGAAAATGAGTTTAGGTCAATTTTATGAAATGGAAGAAGCTAAAAGTTTCTTTATTCTGACCCACAGGAGGCCAGCAGTAGTCTGCTCAGAAAAGTGAAAAGATTTACAAATAAGTGTATGAGTGTGTACCAGCATACACATACACATAGATTTCAAATATTTTTTTTTTGAAATATTTTGGGTGTAGGGGGTACAGGCTTGCAGGCTTGTAGGTTTTTTTTTTTTTTTTTCAGGCAGAGTTAGACAGTGAGAGAGAGAAAGGTCTTCCTTTTTGTTGGTTCACCCCCACAATGGCTGCTACGGCCAGCATGCTGCGCTGATCTGAAGCCAGGAGCCAGGTGCTTCCTCCTGGTCTCCCATGTGGGTGCAGGGCCCAAGGACTTGGGCCATCCTCCACTGCTTCCTGGGCCACAGCAGACAGCTGGATTGGAAGAGGAGCAACCAGGACAGAATCCGGCGCCCCAACCGGAACTAGAACTCGGAGTGCCAGAGCCGCAGGAGGATTAGCCTAGTGAGCCATGGCGCCTGCCATGCTTGTGTTCTTATAACACAATGTTTTCTAGTTCTATCGCCCCACTCAAATAGTAACTCTTCTAAGAATTCAAAATTCTTGATAAACCAGTCCCTTCCTGATTCCAAATAAACTGGGAATGCTTGAAAAAAAAAAAAAAAGTACTATTCCACACCCAGAGATTCCACTTTAATTGATTTAAATGGAGAATGAGCACAGTGGGTTAAGCCACCGCTTGGGTCACCAGCATACTGTACCAGACAGCCTGGGATTGGGTCCTGTCTCTGATTCTGACCTAATTTCCTACAAATACACCAGGGAGGCAGCAAATTATGACCCAAGTAATTTATTTTCTGCACCCAGCATGGGAGATTCATGTAGCATTTCTGGCTCTGACTTCAGGCTGTCCCAGTTCTGACAGTTACAGGCATTTAAGGAGTGAGTCAGCAGGTGGACAGCCTGTTTCTCCACCCACCCTGCCCACCCCCCCACCGTGTGTATCTGTTTCTCCTCCTTTGTCATTCTGTTTTGCAAATAAATAATCTTTTAAAAATAAATTTCTAGGTGATTCTACTGTGTTGGCAGTATTGGAAAATTATGCCTCCAGCCTCAGCTCAACTCTTTTTTTCGTAATGCCATAAATAGCAATATGCTAATATAGCATTTAAGACACATGATAATTGCTTTTATTAAACTTTTGCTTGAAAGTGAATGACACTTGTGTTTGTCAGCTCAAACTGACTGTACTCTCAATTCTTCTTAGAGTTACCAAGTAGTTACTAGGAAATAACAGTAATAATAATAGCTAACATTTGTTAAGGTGTTGTTCTAAACAGTTTATAACTAATAATCCACTTTGTCTTTGAAATAAACTTAAAATTTAGCTGCACTAATTTCCATTTGAATTTCATAGATGAGCAAACAGAGGTGAAGACAAGTTGGGGTAGTGTACCTAATAACACAAAATTTATACAGGAGAAATTATGTTCTGTGAAAACCAGAAATTTACCCTGAAATTTGTTCAGAAGGATCTGGTAATTGTTTAAGACAGTGGGAGATTTAAGGGAAGGTGTAAGAATATGGACTCTGATGTTAACATACCTGGTTTAAAGATGACTCTATGGCTTACTGATTCTGTGACTTTATACAAATTATGTAAACCCTTTGACTTCCAGTTCTCTGATTAAAGGAATTTTAATATGTTCAGACTCCCAGTAGACAGATAACCTAGCAAGGAGAGCTCACAGAGTTGAGCAGTACCAGAGGAATAAAACCTATTTTGGGGGGAAAAGGCCGCTATAATCCAAAAGTTGTACTTTGGAAATTTATATTTATTAAATCAAAGTTTAAAAAAAGAAGAATAAAACCTAGATACCTGCTTCCCAAATTCATTTCCATATTAGTGCAGTGCCTCTTATTTGGGAAGCTGACTTGAATATCCAGAATCAGCCATGTGAGACACAACTTTACAGGGGACACACCAGTTGTGGGAAGGGGCTCTGTCCAGGTACATCGAATAGATAATAAGCTAACGTAATATCCAGTGTGGATCCTGTTTTGTTAGTGATGGATAGTGTCTCAGCCTTAGAATAGTTAATGAGGTAACTAAAAACTTAATGAAGGTTTTTTTTTTTTTTTCGATTTTCAGAAAGCACACAGAGCCCCAACCCCTTTAGATCTTGATGGGAGAATCTGCAGGTTCCTTGGCCAAGAGGCCTGTGGGTGAGACAGATGTTTCTTGCTGCTCCACACTACATACCACTGCCACAGGAAATGAGACATTATTGAAACTACAAGGAGACTCCGCATTCATGTCTCTGCTTTCTGAGTGACTTGCTTTATGAACTGTATGCACTCGATCTTCATTGTGTTTTGAAAAACAATCACCCAAAGAGAGGACAAGGAAACATAAAAGGGAATTTGGTTTATCTTAACCCCATCATTATTCCCAATTTCTTTTTTTTTTTTTTATTTGATAGGCAGAGTTAGACAGTGAGAGAGAGAGAGACAGAGAGAAAGGTCCTCCCTCCACCGGCTCACCCCCCCAAATGGCTGCCACGGCCAGCGCTGAGCCAATCTGAAGCCAGGAGCCAGGCGCCTCCTCCTGCTCTCCCATGCAGGCACAGGGGCCCAAGCACAAAGCAAACTAAGCAAGAGATGGAAAGTAACATTACCTCTTGACCAGTATGAAGTATACACTATCATCATCTGTATTTCAGAAAGACATGATCAATAGTGGTGTCTGCAGGCTATCTGGGATTTTAAACATTTTGAAAATACTCAGAAGTGACTTTCACGAGTGTGTTAGCTGGAAAGGACCAGCTTCTCAGAATTGATCATTGAGGAAGTGATGAGGCCAGAATTCTAGTATCCCAGATTAGTTGTATCTCCATTTAAACCTTGCTAGAAATACACCATTGCCTTGGGAAGCTGGCTTAAGCTACAGTTTTCTTTCTACATAAAATAAATGAAATAATATGCTTGTCATTCTTACCAGAAAAGATGCAGAAAGCAGGTTGAAATGCACTATCTCTGCAAGATATGTTCTACAGGGCTGTAGAATTTCAAGAGGAGTCAGAAGCTGATATGTACTTTGCTAAAAGTCAGCCAACTTGAGATTCATGAAGAGTTGATGGTAAGTTCAAGTCAAAACACAGAGAGGAATTGATAACTCAGCACGAGATAGTCAGAAAAGAAGAATCCCTTCTTTATCCTGGGAGGGTCAGTGTTTTTGCTCCATTCACATCTTCAGCTGATTTGATGAAGTGCAGCCACATTAGGGAAGTCAGTCTGTTTTATTCAGTCTAAAAATTCAAGTGTTCCTCTCATCTGGTATCATACTCATAGACACACCCAGAATAATGCTCAGCTACATGTCCGGACATCCCATGATCCCATCAAGTTAATACAGAAAACAGCATATCTTTCTACTCTGCCACACACTAAGAGAGATTGGTTGAATCACTTAAAACTGCTTAATAATAATAATTACAAGAAGAAGAATCAACAGGGATAAGAAATCATGCCATAAAGGGTTACTTGGAGGATTGATTATGCTATTATCTGAGAAATGTCATTTACTTACCATATAAATTACATCTGTTTTCACTCTGCATCATTTCATATAAATGTTCCGTCATCTGTAAAGTGGGAATAATCTTTGCCATATCCACATATTATAAGAGATCAGAAATATAAAGAAATAAAAAATAATATAGGAAGACTTGTAACCTGGGTAACTATCTATAAAGATACTGGTTCTCTTGTTTAGCCATCATGGAAGCCATAAGCGAGGCAGAAACATTTTGTTGTGCATGCATATATGTGAACACAGTGCACACTCACACCCATACCCACACCCACAAAGTTTACTGTGGAAATTGTTAATACAGTTCAAGCTTCTCATGAAATAATGATCTTATATCTATTTAACATTTTGCGCCTCATTGTATTCTTTTTTTTTAAAAAAAAAAAGAAGAAAAGATTCACTTATTTTATTTGGAAGGCAGTTACACTGAAAGAGAGAGAGAGAGAGAGAGAGAGAGAGAGAGAGAGAGATCTTCCATTCACTGGTTTACTGGTTTATTTCCCAGATGGCCACAACAGCTAGGGCTGAGCCAAGCTGAAGCCAGGAGCCAAGAGCTCAATGCAGATATTCCACATAGGTGGCAGCATCCCAGGCACTTTGGCGATCCTCTGCTGCCTTCCCAGGAACAGTAGCAGGGAGCTGGATCAGAAGTGGAGCAACAGGGACTTGAACTTGTGCTCATATGGGATGCTAGTATTATAGACAGTACCACAATGCCTGCCCTTGTATTTTCAAGCAAAAGAAAAATATAGTAAATAATAACAAAAAACTATCTACACTGTCAATGTGTTACATCCACACCATTTGCTGTCCATTTACATTTAATCTAGGAAGCTATATTTTAAATTACTACACACATAGTAGCTCCAAGCAATGCATATGGATTATGTCACAGTTACTGTGGAACAGGAGTCTGAGCATGACTGACTGGTTGCTCTGTGTGGCTGCAGTCAAGGTGTTTGCAAAGGCTGCATTCTCATCTGAAAGCTTAACTGAGGATGGATCCATTTCTAAACTCAATTTTTGTTATTGGCACACTTGGCCTACCTATGAGTATTGGGCTGAGGTACCCAGGGTTTGCTGTTTATTTCCCGTGGATCACTGCAGTTCTCTGCTATGTGGTTATCTCCAGAGGCAGCTCACAATATGGCAGCTAAATTCGTCAAGACCATCAGGACAGCAAAAGAAAAAATAGTGCAGGTCTGCATAGATTCATATGTTTTTTTTAAGATTTATTTTATTTATTTGAATACAGAATTACAGAGAAAGGTAGAGACAGAGAGAGGTCTTCCATCTGCTGATTCACTCCCCAGATGGTGACACCAGCCAGAGCTGTGACGATCAGAAGCCAGGAGCCAGGAGCTTCTCCAGGTTGCCCCCACAGGTGCAGGCCAAGGACTTGGACTATCTTCTACTGCTATCTCAGGCCATAGCAGAGAGCTGGAAGGGAAGAGGAGCTGCCGGGACTAGAACCGGCGCCCATATGGGATGCTGGCGCTTCAGGCAAGGGCTTTAACCCACTGCACCATAGTGTCAGCCCAGTTACTATGTTTCATATAATGTAATTACGTGGTGAAATCTCATAACCATTGCCATACAATGTGAAATAGTCAAATGACTGAGTGATATCTTGTCATTTTCTCTATATTCCTTGAGTTAGGAACAAGGCACAGTCCCTTTTTGTCCTCAGAGGGAAAGGGTTATTCAATCCCTTCTGGTGTTGATACCAGAAGCAAGGATAATCAGAGGCCATCTTAGGGTCTGATTTCATAGAAATAAAGCTGATATATAAGCAGTTGTTTTAAAACATGGGATATACTCTACCTTTGTCTCATCATATAAGATGTTCCAGGTACTTATTCTGTCAAGTAAACGGTTGGGAGGAGGTTCTGCTTCCCATGGTGGCAGAAATACAATTATAAGTTCCACTTTTTTTTGAAAGTCTGTTTTTGCTTTTTTACTTAATAGAACATCTGTATACTTTTCTTTTTCATTAAATTTTTAAATTTATATAAATGGAACAAATTTCATGTACCTCATATATACAGTTTTAAGAACATAATGACACTTTCCACCCCTTCGTCCCTCCTTCCCTCACTCCCACCCTTTCTCCTACTTCCTTTCTTGTTTCTCTTTTAATTTTTGGGATAATATACCTTTTATTTTCTTTGAGAACAAGTTCTATCATTAACTGATTAAGCTCCTAAGGAAACAAGCAATGGCAGTGGGCCCTGAGGCTTATCTAAAACTTATGAGAGGTAAGAATATCCTCTACTTAATATAATAAAATGAAGTAAATCTTTGAGAACAAGTTTTACTCTTAGCTCTCATAATACAACTCTTTGAGGACAGAGGTCCTGCATGGGAAGTTAGTGCACAGTGACTCCGGTTGTGAATTTCACAATTAACACTCATGTATGACATCAGTGATCACCCAAGGCTCTTGACATGAGGTGCCAAGGCTATGGAAGTCTTTTGAGTCCACAAATTCCTTCAGTATGTAGACAAGGTCATAAGCAAAGTGGAAGTTCTCTCCTCCTTTCAGAGAAAAGTACATGCTTCTTTGATGATCACTTCTTTCCACTGGGATCTCACCCACAGAGGTACTTCATGCAGGACACATTTTTTCCCAGTTTCTTGGCTTTCCATGCCTGAAATGCTCTTCTGGATTTTTCAGCCAGACCAGAATACCTTGAGGGCTGATTCTGAGGTCAGAGTGCTACTTTAAGTGATTGTCTTTTTGTGAGTCGGCTATGTGGACTGCTTCCCATGTTGGAGTGTTCATGACTTTTTATTCTATTTTTTTTTTACCAAACAGTTAATCCTATGTGTGTGATTACTTTAACACTTACTCCTATCCCTATGATCACTTTAACACTTAAAATGCTTTCACCACCCCCACCCCCACTTATGGGGATTTGGCACCCTATGGCAAGTTTTAAACTGTACCCTAAGAAGTAAGTCTGTAGGAATGTATGCTGAGCTATATAGCTTTACAGTTACAAGTTTCATACATTCCATACTTACAGCTTTAGAAACATGGTGATTTTTCCACTGTGCCTGCCCTCCCAACCTCACTCCCACCCACTTTCCTCTTCCCTCTCTTATTCTCAATAGTATTTTAGTAAGATCTATTTTCAATTAACTGTATACACATATGATTATCTCTATGTTAAGTAAAGAGTTCAACAAATAGTATTAAAAAAAAAAAAAACCTGTTCCTCAACAGTCAAGACAAGGGCTGCTCAAGGTCACTGCTTCTCAAATTGCCAAATTCAATTTTACAGATTCTCTTTTAGGTGCCCTAATAGTTATCACAGGTCAGGAAGAACATACGAATTTGTCACTTTGGGACTCACTTATTTCACTAAGTAGGATGTTTTCCAGTTTCGTCCATTTTGTTGCAAATGACCAGATTTCATTTTTTTTTAACCACTGTGTAGTATGCCATGGTGTACATATCCCATAATTTCTTTATCTGGTCTTCAGTTGAAAGGCATTTGACTTGATTCCATGTCTTTGCTATTGTGGATTGAACTGCAATAAACATGGAGGTACAGGTAGCTCTTTCATATGTTGACTTTGTTTCCTTGGGTAAATTCCAAGGAGTGGGGTGTCTGGGCCACATAGTAGGTCTATATTCCAGTTTCTGAGGTATCTCCATACTGTTTTTCATAGTGGCTTTACCAACTTAGATTTCTACCTGCAGTGGGTTAAAGTGTATTTTTCCCCACATCCTTGCCAGCATTTGTTGTTTGTTGATTTCTGTATGAAAGCCATTCTAACAGAAGTGAGGTTAAACCTCATTGTGGTTTTGATTTGCATTTCTCTGACAGCTATTGATCCTGAGCATATTTTCATGTGTCTGTTGGCTGTTTGGATTTTCTCTTTTGAAAAATACCTGTTTAAGTCCTTGGCCCATTTGTTAACTGGGTTGTTTGTTTTGTTGTTGAGTTTCTTGATCTCTATTTATAATCTGGTTATTAATCCTTTAGCAGCTGTATAGTTTGCAAATAATGTCTCCCATATTGTCGGTTGGTTGCCTCTTCACTTTCCTGAGTGTTTCTTTTGCAGTACAGAAGCTGCTCAATTTGATGTTGTGAATTTTGGCTTTGATTGCTTGTGCCTCTGGGGTCTTTTCCAAGAACTCTTTTCCTGTGCCAATGTCTCGCAGTGTTTCCCCAGTGTTCTCTAATAATTTGATGGTATCAGTCTGTAGATCCACTTTGAGTGTTTTTTTTGTGTAAGATATAAGGTAAGGTCTTACTCCATACTTCTGTTCTGCATGTGGAGATCCAGTTTTCCCAGCACCATTTGTTGAAAAGATTGTCCTTGCTCCAGGGGTTGATTTTAGCTCCTTTGTCAAAGATAAGTTGGTTGTAGATATGCTCTGGTTGAATTCTGGTGTTTCTATTTTGTTTCATTGATCTGTCCATTTGTTTTTGTACCAGTACCAGGTTGTTTTAATTATAACTGCCCTATAGTATGTCTTGAAATCTGGTATTGTGATGCCTCTGGCTTTGTTTGTTATATAAGATGGTTTTAGCTATTTGGGGTCTCCTGTGTTTCCATATAAATTTCAGCATGATTTTTTCTATATCTGAGAAGAATGTCCTTGGTATTTTGATTGATATCTCATTGAATCTTTAAATTGCATTTGGTAGTATGGACATTTGGATACCATAGATTCTTCCAATCTATGAACATGGAGGATTTTTCCATTTTTTGTATCTTCTTCTTTTTCTTTTTTTTAAAAATATTTTATAATTCTTATTGCAGAATTCTTTGACATCTTTGGTTAAATTTATTCCAAGGTATTTGGTTTTTTTTGTAGCTACTGTGAATAGGATTGATCTTAGAAGTTCTTTCTCAGCTATGGCATTATTTGTGTGCACAAAGGCTGTTGATTTTTGTGTGTTGATTTTAAATCCTGTTACTTTATCAAACTATTCTATGAGTTCCACTACTCTTTTAGTGAAATCTTCTGGATCCCCTATACATAGGATCATGTCATCTGCAAATAGGGATAGCTTGACTTCCTCCTTCTCAATCTGTATCCCTTTGATTTCTTTTTCTTACCTAATGGCTCTGGTTAAAACTTCCAGGACTATAATGAATAGCAATGGTGAGAGTGGGCATCCTTGTCTGCTTCTGGATCTCAGTGGGAATGCTTCTAACTTTTCCCCATTCAATAGGATGCTGGCCATTGGTTTGTCATAAATTGCCTTGATTGTGTTGAGCAATGTTCTTTCTATACCCAATTTGCTTAAAGTTTTCATCATGAGATGGTATTGTATTTTATCAAATGCCTTCTCTGTATCTATTAATCATATGACTTCTGTTCTTCAATTTGTTAATGCGATGTATCACATTGAATTTGTGAATGTTGAACCATCCCTACATACCAGGGATAAATTCCATTTGGACCGGGTGAATAATCTTTCTGATGTGTTGTTGGATTTGATTGGCTAGTATTTTATTGAAGATTTTTGTGTCTATTTTCATCAGGGAAATTTGTCTGTAGTTTTCTTTCTCTGTCGCATCTCTTTCAGGTTTAGGAATTAAGGTGATGCTGGCTTCATAGAAATAATTTGGTATGATTCTTTCTCTTTCAATTGTTTTGAATAGCTTGAGAAGAATTGCAGTTTTTTAAATGTCTAGTAGAATTCAGCAGTGAAGCCATTAGGTCCTGGGCTTTTCTTTGTTGGGAGGCTCTTTATTACTGATTCAATTTTTGTCTTGGTTTTGGATTTGTTTAGGTTTTCTGTGTCTTCATGGCTCAATTTAGGTAGGTTGTATGTTTCCAGGAATCTATCCATTTCTTCTAGGTTTCCTGGTTTGATGGCATACAGTACTTCATAGTAATTTCTGATTATGCTTTTTATTTCTGTGGTGTCTGTTGTTAAATTTCCTTTTGTATCTCTGATTTTTTTATATTTGGGTCTTCTCTCTCCTTTTTTTTTTTTCTTTTGGTTAGTTTTGCCAATGGTGTGTTGATTTTGCTTATTTTTTTAAAAGAGTAGCCTTATGTACATATTCACATATGTATGCAGTTTTTGGAGAGAGTAATAGAATTCAGTAAACACATGTAAACTTTTTCCAAATATTTATTTGTTTATTTGATTTCATCTACCTGGAAGGCAGAGAACCATAGAGAGAAACAGACCAAGAGGAATCTTCAATCCAGTGTTTCATTTTGCAAGTGTCTGTAACAGCCATGACTGGACTAGACCAAAGCCTGGAGCTCCATCCAGGTTTCTTATGTAGGTAGCAGGGACCCAAGCTCTTGAATCATCATCTCTTGACTCCTGTGCCCATTATCTGGAAGCTGGACCAGGAGTGTGGTAGCCAGGAGTTGATCTGGCACTCTGTTAATAGACATGGGCTTCCAAGCTGTGTCTTAGCCCACTTTATCACAATTTCCACCCCACACTTGGTAAATTCTTACAGACATTCCATCTCTCAGTCCCTACAAACATGTGGGCACAGACACCATGATTTAATACTCCAGTGCACCAGCTGGAGCCCAAGTACAACAGTTAATTCATGGAAGTTCACCTTCCTTATGAGAAAAGAAAACACTCGGTCCTTCTTTCAAAGAATCAGCACAACTTTAGAAAGAAATTTAGTGTTTAGAGATTCAGTTGACAGATACATCATTCCTAAAATACTGTTGATCTTGAGGGATGCTGTTCACCTAATGATAATACTGATAATTTGACTTAGATAATACAGGCTTTATATATATATATATATATATATATATATATAGCACAATTTTAGTTTGTATTGTTCGGTTTTTTAAAATTTTATGAGATTTTTATTCAAAATCACAAGAAATTAACTATATTTAAATAGTTACATTGTGTAATACAAGATAGTTAAAAGAGGGAAAAACATGTTCACAACACATGGATGTAAAAAAGGAAATATTTATTAGTGTTGACCACTTAGCATGCTATCTCTAAAGCAGGCAATGTTAATATGTATTTACAACCAAATCGACAAACCAATGTCTGGCACAATTTTTGAAATCCCCTTGCTATTAGGTCAGAAATATTCACAGACTACTGCATCCAACCCATAGCCACACAGTGATAAATCATACAAATTGAGACAGTGAGAAGAACTCCGCAAGTGCAAATTAATTCTTAAATTAAGATAAAACTTAATTTGAAAATATTGGACACTTAAAAATGTAATACTCAGTCTCTATCACTGAAATACTAGGTCCTTCTCTTCCCAGTCAAACACATGGAGACCTTAAACCAGACTGCGGTCATGCATGTAGGAACAACATCCCAGGCACTCTTTGCTCTCTCTTTACCTATTACTTTCACTGGTTACAAATGCTTGTAATTTAAATGGGGAGCATTCAGAAATAAGCAATAAACTTTGTATACTGAATAAGCCATTAGTTACTGACTGGGAAAGCTTGTTTAGGAGAAAGATAAACTAGACAGGAAATCAAGAAATGTATGAGGAACAATCATCAGGTGCTAGATGTCACTTTATACAAGGTGGACGAAAGCACGCTTGGGGAATCCATATTCCCTGTATTCGTCATTCAATTTGGATTATGAAGACGTCAGAGACTAGCATTTAACTCCATAGTAGGGGTCCAACAATCTAACAGGGTTGTATATGGGATACAGGTATACATACAAACAAACATTTGCATACAAACATACTAAGAATTGGTGACCCCTACACTGGATATATATGAGTGATATAAAGAAGACATTCCTAATTGGTCAATCTTATTAGTCATAAAGAATTATCAAAGCTTCATATCTTCTTAATTTAGAATTATTGGGGAAAGATAATTAGCCTTCCTTCTCTTGTGTGTGTCACATAGCTGTGCATTCCACTGAATAGATTGAAAATACTTTTTAGAAAATTGCTTCTGTGTTGAATATATACAGATGTTTTGCTTCTTATTATTTCCTAAACACTATAATTATGGCAACTCTGCATAATATTCACATTATATTAGATATTTTAAGCATGTAGAGATAACTTGAAGTATGCTAGAGTATGTGTACAGGTTACATGTCAAAAGTACACTATTTTATATAAGAGTCTCAAGCACTTGCAGATTTCGGTGTCTGAGGGGGAGTCCTGAAACCAATCTTCCATGGATAGGTAGAGAGGGTTGCAATTTATAAAATATGTATCACAAATGCTGATGTTTCAAACTTAGATGTTACATGTGTTTGAAATGAATCATTATGGTTTCAAATTATTTAGAAACATTTAGGTTTTCTTGTGCTATTAGACATAAAATGTTTGTCTATGATAAAACCACCTGTGGGGAGCAACTCAGATTAGACTGTTGCTGGAATTAAGACTTATTCTATGCATCTGCTCTCCCACAATACGGCGCTGGGAGAGGAGGAAACAGCTTCTACTCAGCTGCCTCCAGTTCAACCAATAAACAGCAGGACCTGCTCCTGATTGCAGGAGAGCAGCGTACTCGGTGTGTGGGTAGCAGAGTTGGGATTGGCGGAAGAGGACTATAAAGGAGGAGAGAGACAACATGCACCAGGAACATCTATTTGAAGGAACACCTGTGCAGCCCCCGAGAGAGCTGGCCAGCGGTGTGCCGCTCCCCCGTGGAAGTGGGGAAAGTGGCAGGGGGAACCGCCCTTCCACGGAGGTGGAAGTGTCGGTAGCCAACCCGGGAAGAACCAGCAGCAAACCCGGGGAGGGCCGAGCAGACAAAAGAACAGTGCAGGGTTTAGTGTCGTTCCTCCACGAAGAGGGGGAGCGACAACCACCCTGAGTAGGGTTGGCTTCTTCATAAATACCAGTTCCTGTAGATTGGCCTTTTGTTTGTCGATACATAAATTATCCCTAATTATATAGTTTATTTGTGAAGTTATTTTTATACTGTGAACTGATCAATTTTCATTTTTATTTTATTAATGTCATTGTCTCTCACTGGCTTCTAATTTAATGTTTCTAATTTTCCTTTGGCAAGAACATCGGTTGGATCACTTTGAATATGGAATAACAGAAAATAATTTAAGGGCCAGAAAGTACATATAATATATAAACATACATCTTGGTGTTAGAATTACATGTCCAGAAGCCATGACACGGTGGCAAAAAACAATCTAAATGAAAGATCCTAGTGAACAAGACCCCAGCAGAAGGAACAGGCCATCATGGAGAAAGGCGCCTTTCTCTGAAGGGAGGAAGGAACCTCCACTGTGATATGGCCTTGACTAAACAAGTTCGGAGTCGGTGAACTCAAGGGGCTTCCATAGCCTAGACAGCTCATAGCAAGAGTCTCGGGTGATAGCTGACGTCATAAATAAGAGTGCCAATTGTTAAATCAACAACAGGAGTCACTGGGTATATGCTCCCCACGTAGGATCTCTGTCCTTAATGTGTTCTACTATGAAACTTAAAAACAACACTACTAGTCGAACAATACCCTATACCTGGTTCGGTAGTGTGAGTGCAGCCTGTTGAAATCCTTGCTCAGTATATACTAAGTTGATCTTCAGTATATGAAGGTAATTGAAAATGAAACTCGATGAAGGGTGGGATGGGAGAGGGTGTGGGAGAGGGGAGGGCCTCGGTAGGGAGGGAGGTGGGGGGGAAGCCACAACAATACAAAGTTGCACTTTGTAAATTCACATTTATTAAATAAAAAAAACAACTATATAACAAACAAAAAAAAGAAAAAGAAAAAGAAAGAACTTAATACTTTACCCTTTTAGTATTTTTTATGTTCTACTTAAAACTATTGGTTGAACTCTGTAATTCATACACAGTTACTCTTAGGTGTTTAATTAATGCTATAACTAGTACTCAAACAGTATTTTACACTTTGTGTTTCTGTGTGGGTGCAAACTGTTGAAATCTTTACTTAATATATGCTAAATTGATCTTCTGTATATAAAGAGAATTGAAAATGAATCTTGATGTGAATGGAAGGGGAGAGGGAGTGGGAGAGGGGAGTGTTGTGGGTGGGAGGGAAGTTATGGGGGGGAAGCTATTGTAATCCATAAGCTGTACTTTGGAAATTTATGTTCATTAAATAAAATAAAATATAAATATAAAAAAGAATTATATGTCCAGGTCTTTGTAATTTTTATAATTTTTAAATATATGAATATTGAGCATCTGAAAAGTTGTAATACAAATGTTTTAAAAATATATAACTTCGTGAGACAAAATCCACATACTATAAATGAACTTATTTAAAGTATATAATTTAATGACTCTTGGTATCTTCAAACAATATGCAATCATAGCCACACTTAATTTTTTAAGTTTCATTTATTTCCTTATTCAAAATGTTGAATGACAGAAAGGGAGGGAGGGCAGAAAGGAGAGAGAGAGTGAGAGCTAGAGCGAGAGCAAGAGAGAGAGAGAGATTGATTATCCATCTGCTTAACTCCCCAATGTGTGCAATATTTGGAGCTGGACTAGGCCAAAGCTAGCCAAGATACAGGAACTCCATCCAGGTTTCCCATGTGGGTGACAGGAACCCAACCCAACCATCATCTACCGCCTCCCATGTGTAATATCAAGGAGCTGGATAAGAAGTAGAGGCAAAAATCAATCCCAGGCACTCCAATACGGGATGTAGGTGTGCCAAGGTTGGATGAGGAAATTAGGGTCCATGGTCACATGGCCAGTGGCAGGATGTAGCATGGAAATTGGGGTGCCTAATTCTTCATTGCATATTTATATTTATTCTAATTAGTCTGTAAATATCCCATTGTTTCTGGAAGAAGAACAATAAAATAGCAGTTTCAAACAGCCCTAAATAAACACATAATTCACACCCCAAATAAATTTGATACGATAATTGAGTTCATGGAGAACTCAGATAGTATTAAGAGTTAGCAGACTAGGGCGGTGATTGTGCTGAGGCTATATCAGATATTAGATTAGTGAAGGGATTTCAGGCATTTCATCCTCACATAAAGGATGAGCAAAGATAATATT
The DNA here is from genome assembly GCF_051225735.1 of Oryctolagus cuniculus. Lineage (NCBI taxonomy): Eukaryota > Metazoa > Chordata > Mammalia > Lagomorpha > Leporidae > Oryctolagus > Oryctolagus cuniculus. Next base: position 57,541,990 of record NC_142884.1, on the reverse strand, counting down.
TACTTGACAGAGTCATCTTGAGGAGATACTGCACCATATTAATAGTGACTTTTTTTGAAATCCTTTTGCAATAAAATGGATGCAGCTGGAGGCCATTATACTTACTGAAATAAGTTAGACACAAAAAGACAAGTTTCAAATGTTTTCTCTGATTTGTGGTAATTAATAGACAGAGTATAATAAATACAATATATATGAGTGAAAATGATATTTTGAGATTTGATTATCATTTATAGCCCTTGTCTACACTCCCAAGGATCAGTGATTTTTCTACATACTACTCATTGAATCCTTTATTTTGCGGAAGATTAAGCTTGTGACTATAAAATAAATTGAAAGCATGTAATTACAAAAATAAGAAAGGAAGGAGGAGGGGGGATGAGGCTGAGTGAGGGAGGGCTGGAGGATAGGGTGGGAAGTATCATTATGTTCTTAAAACTGTATATTTAAATACATGAAATCTTTTACCTTTCTATATACAAATAAACTTTTAGTGAAAGATTGCTATGTTGGGATGTTTATAAATATTTTACTTATAAATACATTTTGTTCCCATACATTTCTATGAAGCAAGTGCCATTATCTGTGTTTGGCCAACATACAAACCATACATATATATATATATATATATATATATATTGTGTGGAGATCTGGGATGGTATTTTGGTCAGTATTCAATTCCTTTGATGACCTGTGTTCAATACAAACACAATATTTGTAGACTACTTCATGATATTTCACTGGAAAGTACTGCTGCTCTAACAATGTCTACATATCCAGATATAAAATCCCACATATGTCTGGCTTTTCTGCTTCTCTGTGCACACAAAACTTTCAGTCATCCATTAAGTGGTATTTGGTCTGAATTCTTTCACGTTTTGAAATCATCAAGATCATTTTTGATGAATCACTGAATTGCACACACAGTGTCATTTTTCACATGTGGATCATGTTAACTGAATGATACTTGAAGACATTTTCATCCTCTGGCCACTTATCATCTCATTGTGTCAGTGGGAAATGCCACAGTTCCAGTGGGAACACATAACAATGAAAATCAAATGAACATTAAATGGACAGCTCTTTCTTATGAACAAACCAAAATTCTCTATCTATGAACAGTCCTCCTTGCATCCTGCAGTTTAACCTCTGGAAGCCACATTTTAGCCACATAATCCTGCATTATTTCAATTTGTTTATGTGACCAGTGGTGAGACCCCAGCTATTAGTTCTTTTGAAAAAATGATTTGAGAAACAGTCAAGAGAATTTATGTTAGTAGCTTATATAATATCCTAAAAATCAGGAGACATAGAACAGCTACTTTCCGTGATATGAACTAGAATTTTTTTAATAAAGGTTGTTTCTGTGAGAGAAAAATAGACACATGTTCAAAAAAAAAAAAAGAGGAAAAGAAATTTATGGGGGAGAGAGTGCAGCTGTCCTTGAGTTTACAATTCAAACTTCTTCTGGAATTCCTTAGTTTAGCTGAGAAATGCAAGAATCTTTAGAATACATTCCCATTATATTTTTTCCAATTTCAGGGTGGTAGGCACAAAAATGACCCATAAAGTTTTCTATTCCCCAATCTCTTTAATCTGTACATATATTATCTTATATCACAAAATACATTCTGTAGATGAGATTGAGGATATGGATCTTGATATCAGTAGGTTGTCCTGGAATATTTGTATTGATCAAATCTAATTTCAGAATCCCTAAAAATGATCAATATTTAAAAAATTTTTAAGAATATTCAGTTAAACAGACTGAAAATTACAAATGAGGGGTCAGAGAGATTCAATGTTAGAAAGCCTAGAGCCAGCACCATGGCTCACTAGGCTAATCCTCCGCCTGCGGCACCAGTACACCGGGTTCTCATCCTGGTTGGGGCGCCGGATTCTGTCCCAGTTGCCCCTCTTCCAGGCCAGCTCTCTGCTGTGGCCCAGGAGTGCAGTAGAGGATGGCCCAAGTGCTTGGGCCCTGCACCCCATGGGAGACCAGGAGAAGCACCTGGCTCCTGCCTTTGGATGAGCGCGGTGCGCCGGCCATGGTGCGCCGGCCGCAGTGCGCCGGCCGCGGTGGCCATTGGAGGGTGAACCAAAGGCAAAGGAAGACCTTTTTCTCTGTCTCTCTCTCTCACTGTCCACTCTGCCTGTCAAAAAAAAAAAAAAAAAAAAAAAAAAAAAAAAAAAAAAAAAAGCCTAGACATGTTGATCTAGGTTTTGATGGTGGAAAAAGGGCACCATTCACCAAAGGGTGTGAACAGCTTCAGCCTCCAGAATCGAGAAAAGATAAGAATTAGGTTCTCCAAAAATCATGGTAAAGGACTGTACAGATTTTAACACCTTGATTTTAGTCCAGTGATGCTTATGACTTATTTCTTACCTATAGAGCTATAGGACAACACATTTGGATCATGTTGGCAGCAATTTGCTTCAGTAGAAACAGAAAACTAATACAGTTAGTTTCCATTTCTGCTATGTGGAAGAAAAGGCAACAGTAAGGTATTTGATTCAGACTCCACTCCAGATAGTGAAAGTGTCTTCTCAAAATTAAACTGAAAGATGAACTTCTATACTAGGCTGTGATTTTTGCATGCAGTGAAGGGAATATTTGCCTTGGAAAGCAATCCAGGTACTGATAGGTCAAAGCTGTGTTGTGGCAGTCAGATTTCCTGGAATGGCCCACCAGAGGTATTCCATTTTAACCCCACGCTACAGACGGAAAGCTTGTGACACCCTGAAACTCATATAATGAAATTCTAAGCCCCGGGATTATGATATTAAGAATGTGGCCTTGGGGATGGTATTAGATCATAAGGACAGAGCCTTCCTGTTTGTATTAGAGCCTCGATAAAAGAGATGAACAGAGTGAGTCACCACGTAAAAGCAGAATGGCAAGGCCCCATCATGAGAAGTGAGGCTCTCTCACCCGACTTTGAGCCTATCCTCCAGACATATGAAATGTAAATTTCTGTTGTTTATAAAAACCTCGTTTTTGATATTCTGTTACAGTATTCCAGTAGACTAAAGCACCCCAACCTTGGGGATATGATGTGTTATCATTTGCATGATTAGATCCTGTTACAGAGCACAGGGGACTTCAGTTACAGAGGTTATCTAGTGGGCCCTCAACTCTTTGAAACACAGAGAATTTGTCTTGGTTGCAGAAAGAGAAACCAGAGAAACTCAAAGTTTGAGATGAATTGAGCAATGAGAGGCCATGATTTGAGATCCAAGAAGGAAATGGGGCTCTACCACCTGAAGTTAAAATCAACAATTCTCTCAACAACATGAATGAGCCTGAAGACAGATTTTTCTCCTCTTAGGCGGAAGAGCCCAGCTCTGCAGACCCTGTGATTTCAGCTTTGTGAGATCCTGATCAGTCAACCCAGCTGCGCCCCCATGGATTGCTGACGTAAGAGATGTGAAATAACAAGTTACCTTGCTTTAATCCAACACATTTGTGATACAGATGGTTACAAAATCCAGCCTAGAAATTTAGCTTAAAATTCAACCCAGACAGCCCAGACTTGATTTCTTGCTCCCTTACTAACTAACTAAAGAGATCATTAAAATGCTTATGAAAATAAATGTCTTCTTCTTCTGAATATAGGCCATCTTGGTATTTCTCTACATACCCTGAAATTAGGTGTGACTTGTGACTTGGCATGGGCAATTCCATGCAAGTGGATGTCACTTATATTATCAGTTAGCAGCAGTACTTGCTTTGCCACACTCCTTCCCTTAGTGCCTCTGCTATCCAGGATGCTTGCGAGCCTACGATGAGCAGACTTTCTCCATATTCCTTTGTTGACTCCTAGTAGACAGATAAGGTGAATAAGAAATTTTCTGTTTTGTACTAACCCACAGAGATTTTTCAGAATAGTTTGCAGTACGGTTTATCATTTTCCATCTTGACCTTATAAAAGTTCTTTAGTTATTATCATCTATTCCCTTGTTCCTCCTTCTCTTTCTTTCTTCTCATTCTCATTTATTGTTATTAATTTTATGGTAATAATGATAATAGTTATCACTTATTAGTATTAAAATAAGCTAACTTTTTTGATATTCTCTGAAAATAGCCTTAAAATATGCTCTAGTGAAAGATGATAGTGAAAGTTATAGATTCTAGAACTAATTTGCCTTCATAAAAACAAAGAAGAAAAAAGAAACAATTTTACTATTTCAATTAGAAACTCTTCCTTTTGTGTCTGATCTTTTTGATGGTCAAATACAGATAATGGCATTTGCTTCACAGCATTGTGTAGGGACACATCAATTCACAGATGTGGAATAATTAGAATATATCCTAACACAACCATCTTCCAAAGATGGTCATAACTCTATCAGGTAAGTATTATCTCAACTTTAGGCACACAGAATTTGAAATTTAAAAATTTTAAAATTTTACCCAGTTATGCTAGTCATGGTGATTCCAAAGTCCATACTTATACCCATATTCTAAGTAGTCCTACTTCCTCTGCCCTTAAAACTCACTCAATCCATTCTTCCTAACCCAGTTCTCATGCTTTCAGGATATGGCATTTATGTCAGGATGAAATCCCTAAATTCCTCCACTAACTGAATATCTGATATGCCCTTAGCACAAACAGCTTCCTATATCTCTTAATATAATCAGAGGTCTCCATGAACTCAGTTTTCACAACAAATTAAGCTGGGTTGTGAGCCATGCTTATTTATTGCTTACCTCAACTACTTTATTATTTTTTTCTCTAGAAAACAATGGAGCATACTCAGAGTTTTTAGAATAATAAAAAAGATCCAATGAATATACTAAGAACCTCAAATTTCAAGCTAAACTCTGTTATTCACTGGCTGTGTAACCATGAAACTGAGCCCCCATAATGGAAAAGCTGGACCCAGCCTCTAGTCTATCTCCTTTAGCCCAAGACATCCTTGCCTGCCCTTTATTGTTTTTTTTTAAGATTTCAGAATTTGATTTTTTTAACATTTATTTAATGAATATAAATTTCCAAAGTACAGCTTATGGATTACAATGGCTTCTCTGCCCATAACTTCCCTCCCACCCCCAACCCTCCCCTTTCCTGCTCCCTCTCCCCTTCCATTCACATCAAGATTCATTTTCAATTTTTTTTATATACAGAAGATCAGTTTAGCATATATTAAGTAAAGATTTCAACAGTTTGCACCCACATAGAAACACAAAGTGAAAAATACTGTTTGAGTACTAGTGATAGCATTAAATCACAATGTACAGCAACTTAAGGACAGAGATCCTACATGAGGAGTAAGTGCACAGTGACTCCTGTTGTTGACTTATCACCCTAGGCTCTTTTCATGAGTTGCCAAGGCTATGGAATCTTTTGAGTTCACCGACTCTGATCATATTTAGACAAGGCCATGGTCAAAGTGGAAGTTCTCTCCTCCCTTCAGAGAAAGGTACTTCCTTCTCTGATGACCCATTCTTTCCACTGAGATCTCACTCGTAGAGATCTTTCATTTGGGTCATTTTTTTTTTTTTTTTTTTTTTTTTTTTTTTTTGCCAGAGTGTCTTGGCTTTCCATGCCTGAAATACTCTCATGGGCTTTTCAGCCAGATCCGCATGCCTTAAAGGCTGATTCTGAGGCCAGAGTGCTGTTTAGGACATTTGCCATGCTATGGGTCTGCTGAGTATCTTGCTTCCCATGTTGTATTGTTCTCTCCCTTTTTGATTCTATCAGTTAGCATTTGCAGACACTAGTCTTGTTTATGTGATCCCTTTGACTCTTAGTCCTATCATTATGATCAATTGTGAACAGAAATGGATCACTTGGACTAGTGAGATGTCATTGGTACATGCCACCTTGATGGGATTAAATTGGAATCCCCTGGTATGTTTCTAACTCTACCGTTTGGGGCAAGTCAGCTTGAGCATGTCCCGAATTGCACATCTCTTCCCTCTCTTATTCCCACTCTTATATTTAACAGTGATCACTTTTCAGTTAAGTTTCAACACTTAAGAATAACTGTGTATTGATTACAGTATTCAACCAAAAGTATTAAGTAGAAAAAACAAAAAAAATACTAAGAGGGATAACATATTAAGTTGTTCATCAACAGTCAGGGCAAGGGCTGATCAAGTCACCGTTTCTCATAGTGTTCATTTCACTGTAACAGGTTTCTTTTTGGTGCTCGGTTAGTTGTCACCGATCAGGGAGAACATATGATATTTGTCCTTTTGGGACTGGCTTAATTCACTCAGCATAATGTTTTCCAGATTCCTGACAGGGATCACTTTTCAGTTAAAATTTAAACACTTAAGAATAATTTTGTGTTAATTACAGAGTTCAACCAATAGTACCAGAACAAAAAAAAAATACTAAAGTGGATAAAGTATTACATTGTACATCAACAGTCAGGACAAGAGCTGATCAAGTCACTGTTTCTCATAGTGTTCATTTCACTTAAACAGGTTTCCCCTTTGGTGCTCAGTTAGTTGTCGCTGATCAGGAGAACATATGACATTTGTCCCTTTGGGACTGGCTTAATTCACTCTGCATAATGTTTTCCAGATTCCTCCATCTTGTTGCAAATGACCGGGTTTCATTGTTTTTGACTGCTGTATAGTATTCTATAGAGTACATGTCCCATAATTTCTTTATCCAGTCTACTGTTGATGGGCATTTGGGTTGGTTTATTATTTTTTAAGATTTATTTATTTATTTGAAAGAGTGACACACACACACACACAGAGAGAGAGAGAGAGAGAGAGAATGAGGTCTCCCATCGGATGGTTCATTCCCCAGTTGGCCGCAACGGCCAGAGCTGCGCCAATCTGTAGCCAGGAGCTTCTTCCCCGTCTCCCATGTGGGTGCAGAGGCCCAAGGACATGGGCCATCTTCTAATGCTTTCTCAGGCCATAGCAGAGAGCTGGATCAAAAGTGGAACAAACGGCAAAGGAAGACCTTTCTCTCTGTCTCTCTCTCTCTCTCTCTCTCTCACTGTCCACTCTGTCAAAAAAAAAAAAAATTAAAAAAAAAAAAATTGGAGCAGCCGGTTCTTGAACCAGCGCCCATCTGGAATGCCTGCGCTTCAGGCCAGGGAGTTAACCTGCTGCACCATAGCACTGGCCTCACCTGCCCTTTATGAAAAGGAATTTACTGACTTGAGGGAGTGATCCAGCTGGTCTTACAAGGTTCTAATAACCATATTCAAGTAGTCATTTGCTTCTCCAATAGATAAGAACCTTGATGGCCAGTGTCCTAGAGTGATTTGTGTAGGGGAATTCCAGGTCTGGTCAGAATGTAACTGCTTCCTTCATGTAACCCCCACACCATTTGGATCCCGTCTAGTTACCATAAATTCCTTAAAGAGCATCACCGATCAATCAAAGGAAGGTCATGAGCTCCACTGCACAACCAGGAGTTTGGACATGAGCTGACCACCTCTCAGGCTCAGTTTCAGTGTAGAAGAACCGTCATCCACAACTGCTCTAGAAGCCCAGGAATTAAGCATTAACTTCCAGGCTCCTTGTTCTGTGCTTTGCAATAAATACCTGCTTTCTTCCACCATCCTGATTCTGCAATTGGCTTTCTGTGTGTCAAGCAAATGGGCTCAGTTTGGGGCTTCTACAACAATGCTTCCTACCAGTGTGGGGTAATGGTCAGCAACAATCATGGACCAACCAATTAAATTCTCTGCACCTCCATTGCCGAATTAATCCAAGAACTAAAAGAATTAGTGAAATGTGGTTCAAATCCTCTGAGACAACAAACAACATGCTTGTTGAAAGCCTTGTTTTAGCTTATGTGTGGAGGTGGCTCAAGAGAACCTAATTGGGGAAGATGCTCAGTTTTGTGCTGTGCTGGAATCAATGGCTCCAGAAGGAAGAGGGCATGTAAACAAGGGCCTACTGTGCTTATTTTCTTAGCAAAATATCCCAAAGTGTGAGAATTCAGAGACTTGCGCTCTGTTGGCAATCAATAAAACATGAATGCATCTTTCTGAATACATTTTCCTCAACCCCTTCAGGTTCCCTGTAATGAGGAGATAATGAGCTATAGACATAGCCAGGGGTGCCAGGAGCTTCTTCTCACATCCACTTTGTTCCAGGAACTTTTGCAGCTAAAAGGCAAAACATTTTCAAGGGATATTCTGCCAGCTGTGTCACACCCTGAGTTTCATGTCATGATATTTTCTCAAGAATTTGAGGGTACCTACAGGGTCTCTCTAATGGGTGCTACTCAATTATTATTGAAGGAAACAAGGTTTCTTATTGTTTCATTGATTATTTTATTTTTAAAATTAACTAGTGAGAAAATACTTACTGGAGAAGCACAGTTCTCAGCTTTATAATATAAAGCCCTTTAGGTCACTATTATCTCAGGTATTCTCCTTACATTATTTTTTCGCTCCTTTGATGAGATCTTGTGACAGTCTCCCTTTCTTAGTATTTCCAACAAGGCCAGTATCTTTGGCATCATTTATACCAAGATTGCAGTTGAAGAATGTCCACAGCTCCCTTCCTATTCCAAAACACACCCTTAAGTCTAAAGTGATAAAAAAAATATTTTTTCTTTCCTCAATAATAATCAACTCTGGCTGTCAGGAGAAAAAAAAATCATAATAATCATGAGAAGAATGCCAGAGCAGCCACAGATCTCAGGGGGAAATGAGGCGCTGTATTTGGTTGGTGATAATTTCCACTGCTCAGAGAAGAAGACCCGTTGTCCCGTTGTGTTTAATATTTGCAGCTGCTATTGTTGAATGAATTCTGCTGAGTGCAATAAGGAGAGGGTATGGAGGTGACTAATGTGTAAAATGATGCATATGGGGAAGAAATAGAAGCTGGAAACATGTTAAATACCATTCACATTTACTATGGGCTCTTGCAGAGGCAGATGGATCCACAACCAAAATTGACTTTGATGTCAAGCCTAATGATTTCTCTCTCTCTCTCTCTCTCTCTCTCTCTCACACACACACACACACACGCACATGCACACACACACACGCACACACACCACACACACCAGTGGTAAACTGTTTATTGTTGACTTAATGAAGATCTCTGTGGAAAACGAGGCAGGACCCTAGAAGGCCTCACAATGCCCGAGACAGCGAGGAGGGGAGCCTCATTTGGATTTTTACCCTTGTTAAGGGAGTGAGGCTGGATTGAGTCCTCCAGGAGAAGAGGGGTTTGTTTGGTTTGACTTTCCCATTGATGCCAAAGGAGGAAGCATCCACACTTCTTTCTAAGCTTTTACAGGTGTTGGGCAGGAGAGGATGAGGAGAAAGCGAATTTAAATGCTGTCATCATGTGCTCCCTAATATACGGGAGATATTTAAAAAAAAAAAGCCAAAAAAAAAAAAAAAGGAAGAAATGCCTGTGTGTATCAGTATTGCTGCAAATATAATTTGTAAAACTTAGTTTTATATCAGTGGTTAAGACACATTACTATAGTTTTAATGATCTGTGTTTTAAAATTTACTGCCTGCGGGTGAAATTTTCATTTTTCCATTCAATTGTTGTTTATAGCTGTTGTCTATATTCCCACTAAACCTGGAACTTGTTTTTTACTTGTCAGACTTCTTACTTCGTGAAGCATTAAGCCTTTTTACTTTAATGTAAATTTAAAAGATGTTGTCTCAAAAACTGAAAAAAAAAAAAGAAATCAAGAGAGGAGGCAGAGAAGGAATAGAATATCAATACATTCTTAGAATTATGGCTATGAACTATATTTAATCTGTTAAAAACTCATTAAAAATTAAAACTAAAAATAAAATAAATTAAACCAGAAAATTTAAAAAATAAAATCTGTCAGTAGTAAAACATCAACAAATGGAAATGGGGTGGGTGTTGTGGTTGCAGCGGGTTAAATTGCCACTTGAGCAGCCCATGTCCCATGTTGGAGTGCTGTTTTGAGTCCTGGATACTCTGCTTCTGTTCCAGATTCTGGATAATGCATCCTGCAAGGCAACTGATGATGTCTCAAGCACTTGGGCCCCAGCCACTCATGTAGGAGATCTGAATGGAGTTTTAGGTTCTTGGCTTTAGCCCAACTGTAGTGGACATCTGGGGAATGAACCAGACAGGGGGTGATCTCTCTCTCTCTTCTCTCTCTCTGACTTTCAAGTAGATGAAAATATTTTATCACAATCTCATATGTGGGCTATATTATTTGTAAAACTTCTTTGATTTAAAACAACAAGAAGGAGAGGGAATTTGTCACAGACAAAATGCTACTTAGTCTTGAAGCACCTTCTGCTGCTTTCCCCAAGCCATGTAAGGGAGCTGGATCAGAAGCGGATCTGCTGGGATAAAAACCAGCACCCATATGGGGTGCCCACATCGCAGGTGGTGGCTTTACCTGCTGCAGCATGTAGGCCCACATGCTGCCTTTTAAATAAATAAATAAATCTTAAAAAGGAAAAAAAAAAACAGTTTCAGACTTCAGATAATATGGGTTGAATTTTGGCTTACCCGTTTACAAGCTTATGACCTATAAGAATGGTGATTAGTTGCTTCACAATTGGATTTCTCCTCTGTACAAGAGTGACTATGTTGGGACGCATCTATACAACAGTGAATGATCTGTAGGGATGTTGTTCACCAGGCTCAACTACAGGAACAGGGTAAGTGTTTAACACCATTCTTGCATTACCACTGTACTTTCTACTACTAGTTTTGATACAATCACCTCTCATCCATCCTATTTTACCTAATTTTCTTCCATAGAATAAAATTCAAGATGTGCCTCTCCTCTTTGTGAATGTCTCTGAATGTGGACTTAGTATTGTTTCATTGCTTTTCAGGCTGATCTGGGCTGTGTGTTCTGCTCACACTGACCACGCTGACTCCAAGGCTCTCCTCTGTGGGAGACCTGGACTTGCTGACACCCACTCTCACGGTGTATTCCTACGTGGGAGGGAGGTATGTATACTGAATAAAGGTAACTCTTTGTTGCTTATTGTATTTCACTACTTAGATTTAAACAAAATATGTTCCATTTTTTCCATTTTTCTCACATAGCAGGCATGTCTCAAGTTTCATGATATTTCCCAAGATGGAGAAACTTGATCTCTCAATGGCAAATCCTAGAATCTTACTTGATTCTTGTTATTCATTTTCAATACTAACATCTTAGTTCAGATCTGTTTTTTTTAATTTAACATCATTCATTTTATTTTAATTGCATGTTACCAACGTCCTTTTTCCTAAATGTGTTCTCATAGTCACAAAGTGATAAGGTCATTGGGGTAGTTTTCCCCACATTGGAGTACCTACATAAGGGCGGGAACCCATTCTATCTTATATCATGTTTGTCTGCTTGAGTGATCACTAACAACTTTCGGGTGAATAGCATTAACTGTTTAGTTGTTTTCTAGCCCGTCTCTTAAAGATTCTGGCTCAGTGAGTTTGGTGGTCAGAGTTGCGAAGCAGTATTGTTGTTATTGCTTTTACAATTTATATATTTATTTGAAAGGCAGAGAAAGAAGGAGAGAGAGAGACGTCTTCCATCTGCTGGTTCACTCTCCAAATGGATGCAACTGCCAGAGCTGGGCTGATCCGAAGCCAGGAGCCAGGAGCTTCTTTCAGGTCTCCCAAGTGGGTACAGGGGTCCAAGCATTTGGACCATCTTCTGCTGCTTTTCTAGGTGCATTAGCAGGAATCTGGATTGGAAGTGAAGCAGCTGAGACTCAAACCGGAGCCCTTATGGAATGTTGGCACTTCAGGCAGAGGCTCAACATTGTAAATCACAGCACAGGGCCTGAGAAGCAATGTTTTAGCAAGCAGTCAAAGATATTCCTGAAACACTGCTCTATTCTTCCTATGGATTTTAAATTACAATGAGATTTATGTTTTCTTCACCATAGCACAGCTAAAGTGCTTATACATAGTAATACATAGTAGAAACTCTAGCACTGGATATGTGTATTTATATGCTCTTTTGGAATTTCTAGAAAAAATATCAATAATAACCACATGGGGTTGGCGCTCTGGTGCAGCAGGTTAAAGCCCTGACCTGAACCGTCGGCATCCCATATGGGTGTGGGTTTGAGTCCTGGCTGTTCCTCTTCCGATCCAGCTCTCTGCTATGGCCTGGGAAAGCAGTAGAAGATGGCTCAAGTCCTCGGGCCCCTGCACCTGCGTGGGGGACCCAGAAGAAGCTCCTGGCTCCTGCCTTTGGATCAGTGCAGCTCCGGCTGTTGCGGCCAATTGGGGAGCGACCCAGTGAATGGAAGACCTCTCTCTCTGTCTCTACCTCTCACTGTAACTCTGTCTTTCAAATAAATAAAATAAATCTTTAAGAAATAAAAAATAATAACCTCAACAACAATAGCTGTCATCCCTTACATGTTCCTATTTATTCCATTGTTTAGACACAGCACTGAATCTTACAGTACTATAATGATTCAGAGTGTATGATTTCCAGATTACAGGTAGGTAGACCAAAGCTTAAGGGGGTGCTAAGTGCCTCAGATCAGACAGTTAAAAAGAAAATGAATCCATTTTTATATCCAGGTCTGTGTGACAGTCAAGCCCCTGTGACTTGTGAAATACATTGGACATATTTCTCTAGTCACTGCTGCTTGCCCTAGTTAACATTCTCCTTGAACGACCTACAGGTCCTTAACTTCTCACTGGCATAAGTGTCTCTGATGCTCCCAGTTTAAAAATTGCAATACATGCATAAATAATTCAAGCAAACAACTTGATATAGTGGAGTGCATTAGGGCTAAAATAACCCTCCCCTTTTCTACTAGTTTAGAAAACCATCATCATTTTCTAGAAATACTCTCTGGGTTTCATGTGGTGCATGGTACATTGGCTTTGTTAGCTTTTTGTCAGCTCTGCCATTCAAAAGGAAATATATATATATATAAAAATCCATACATATATATTATATATATATTATATACACACACACATATATATATAACTATATTTACATAATTACCCTGGAATCTCTGTAAAATCAGTGTAAATGCGGATTTAATTGACTTTGGTTTACAAAGCCAGCTTCATACCAGCTTTATGGCTATGGCTGGAGAAGAGATTTTTGTCATCAATAATAGTTGTTACGTCTATTAACATATTCATTGTCAGAATTCAAGAGGTACTTACTGAAAGGCTAAGGCCTATGTCAATGAGTAACCATAAACTGATATTTTTCACCTTATTAAAGATTTCTTAGAATATTTGTTTTATTTATTTAAAGACAGAGTGACACAGGGAGAACGAGGGAAGAAAGAGAACCTTCCATCCAATGTTACACTCCTCAAGTGGCTGCAAGGGCCAGGACTGCACTAGGCTGATCAAAGATGCCAGCATTGTAATCAGCGGTTTAACCCACTCTGCCACAGCATTCTCCCTGACATGCTAGAGTTTTATGTCTACTGACAGGTGGACAGATTCTTAGAATGCCCAGTTTGGGCCTGGAGCAGCATCTCCAAGCACCCCTGTCTCGCGTCTACTGCTTCCTCCAGTTACGTGGGCCATCTCCGAGAACTTCAGATCCTGTAAGTTCTTCCTAGTCTCTGGTCTTCGCTGACTGTCCCAGGACTCCTCACCATCACCCGATCTCCATGTGGAGTATTTTCTCTCATTCTTTATATCTTAACGATCACCACTTTAAAAGGTCATTTCTGTAACTCTATTAGCATGATCTACTCTCCATCCTTTTTTAAATTAAAAAATCAAATGAAGTTTCATAGTAATATTATATTAATACAAAGAGGACAGAACACATATTGTTCACAGATACAATTCTAAAAATATGATACTGCCCTCCCTCCCTCTTCCTGCCTTCCTTCCTATTTTCCTTCCTTCCTTTCATTTTTGAAATAACGTATTTTTAATTCACATTATAAAGACTTAATGCTTCCTGAAATGAGTTGAACAAGTTAAAAAAAAAAGTAAAAACACCATAGCTCAACAGGAATATAGGCAAGACTATAAACAATAATCATGTAAAAAATGTCCATATCACTCATATACAATAAATGATAAAATAATCACAGATCATTAAGCTATGGCAGTATAAAATTCTTAATCATGGTTTGACAGATATAAAAAAAAATTGACAAAACTGTATTAGCAACACTGATACATGCAGGTATAATTTTTTTCACTTTTGTTTCTTTTTTTTTAATTTTAGCTCCCACATACAAAGGAGAACATGAAGTATATTTTTCTCTGTGTCCAACTTATATCATTCAACATCATGTCCTCCTGTTGTGTCCATTTTTAAAAAAGATTTTATTTATTTTTTGAGAGGTAGAGTTACAGATAGTGAGAGGGAGAGACAGAGAGCAAGGTCTTCCATCCACTGGTTCACTCCCAATCAGCCGCAATGGCCAGAGCTGCACCAATCCGAAGCCAGATTTCAGGCGCTTCTTCCCAGTCTCCAACATGGGTACAGGGCCTAAGGACTTGGGCCATCTTCTATTGCTTTCCCAGGCCATAGCAGAGAGCTGGATTGGAAGTGGAGCAGCTGGGACTGGAATCCGGCGCCCATATGGGATTCTGGCACAGCAGGTGAGGGATTAACCTACTGCACCATGGCGCCGCCCACTGTTGTGTTCATTTTGATTCAAATGGTAGAATTTTATTCTTTTTTTTATAGCTGAATAATTTTCTACCATGCCTGCATGCACACACATATATTTTATATGTTTGTGTGTGTATATATATATATAACACACGTATATATAAAATTATATATATATATATAATTTTTTAATCTGTTCATCTGATGATGGCCACCTTGGTTGAGTCCATAGTTTGGCCATTGTGAACAGCGCTGCTAGAAACATGGTGGTGCAGGTAGCTCTTTGTTACAAGGTGTTCACATCTTCGGGTTATTTACTCAGTGTCTGGATCATATGGCTAGTCAGTTTCTAGTTTTCAAAGAAATTTCCATAGTCTTTTCCACAGCAACGGCACTAATTTACTTTTTTTTTTTTTTGACAGGCAGAGTGGACAGTGAGTGAGAGAGAGACAGAGACAGAGAGAAAGGTCTTCCTTTACCGTTGGTTCACCCTCCAATGGCTGCTGCGGCTGGCGCGCTGCAGCTGGCGCACCACGCTGATCCGAAGGCAGGAGCCAGGTGCTTCTCCTGGTCTCCCATGGGGTGCAGGGCCCAAGCACTTGGGCCATCCTCCACTGCACTCCCGGGCCACAGCAGAGAGCTGGCCTGGAAGAGGGGTAACTGTCACTCCCCCACTCGCGGAGGAAGGACACCGGACCCTGTGCTGTTCTTTTGTCTGCTCGGCCCTTCCTGGGTTAGCTGCCGGCCCCTCTCCTCCTTTATAGTCCTCTTCCACCAATCCCAACTCTGCTGCCCACACGCCGAGCACGCTGCTCTCCTCCAATCAGGAGCAGGATCAGCTCCTGCAGCTTATCAGTCAAACTGATGAGGCAGCTGCGTAGAGGTTGTTTGCTCCCTCTCAGTGCCATATTGTGGGAGAGCAGATGCATAGAATAAGTCTTAATTCCAGTAAGTTAGTCTAGTCTCAGTTGCTCCCCACAGGTAACCTGGACAGAATCCGGCGCTCTGACCGGGACTAGAACCTGGGGTGCCGGCGCCGCAGGTGGAGGATTAGCCTAGTGAGCCGCGGTGCCGGCCCCTAATTTACTTTCCCATCAACAGTATATAAGAAGAGTTCCTCTTTCTTCAAATCCTCACCTGTATTTGTTATTCCCTGTCTTATGAATAATAGCCATTCTAACAAGGCTGAGGTGACATCACATTGTGATTTTGATTTGCATTTCTCTGATGACTAGCAATTTTTTTATATTTATTGATTTATTTGAAACTCAGTTGCATAGATAGAGGGGGAAGTAGAGAGAAAGAGAAATCTTCCATCCACTGATTCACTTTCCAGATGGATACAATGGCCAGAACTGGGCCAGGGTGAAGCCAAGAACCATGAGCTTCATCCAGGTCTCCTATGTGGGTGGCAAGGACCCTAACACTTGGGTCATCTTCTGCTGCTTTTCTTAGGCCATTATCAGGGAGCTGGATTGGAAGGGAAGCAGCCAGGACACAAATCAACGCCCCTATGGGATGCTGGTATCACAGGCAACAGCTTTACCTGATAGGTCACAAAGCTGAGCCCTGGGTACTGAGAGCATCATTTCATATATTTGTTGTCAGTTTGTATTTATTCTTTTGAGAACTATCCACCAAGATCCTTAGTACATTTCTTAACTGTTGTTTTTTTTTCCTTTTTGAGTTGTTGTTATATTTTTGGTATTAGCCCTTTGTCTAGCTTAAAGAGGAACAAACTCCAATATTTTTAGATTATTCCAAAATATTGAACAGAATGGAACTCTACCAAACTCTTTTTCTAGGCATATATCACTCTGACAACAAAACTAAAGACACAACATGAAAAAAGAACTATAGACCTATATCCATTATAACACAGAAGCAAAAATTTTCAACAAAATACTCAGAAACTGTATCCAACACAATATCACAAAGATCATACATCACAATCAAGTGAGATTTATCCCAGAGATGCCAGGGTATAACATCTACAAATCAATACATGTCACAAATCACATCGGTAGAATGAAGAACAAAAAACATACGGCCATCTCAATTGATGTGGAAAAAGCATTTGATAAAATTCAGCACCCTTCCATAATAACAACCTTCCATAAATTAGATGTAAAAGAAATATACCTCAGAATGTTTAAGGCTATGTGTGACAAATACACAGCCAATATCATACTGAATGGGGATAAGATGAAAATACTCCCCTTAGATCTAGAACAAGACAAGGATGGCAACTTTCACCACTCTTATTCAGTATAGTACTGGTAGCATAAGCTAAGGCAATTAGGAAGGAGACAGGAATAAAAGGCATCAGACATCAGAAAGTAGGAAGACAAAATACCTGTTTGTAGATGACATGATGTTTAACATGGCGAAAAACCTACATACTCCAAAAAAAAAAGCTGTTAGAATTGAGAAACCAATTTAGTAAAGCTGCATGTTATAAATTCAACATACAAAAAAAGAGTAGCCTTGAGTCTTGCTTTGTGGCATAGCAGGTTAAGCCACAGGCTGTGACACTGGCATCCCATATGGGTACCAGTTTGAGCACTGGCTGCTGCACTTCCAATTCAGCTCCCTGCTAATGGCCTGAAAAGAAGCAGTGAAGGATGACCCGAGTTGAATCCCTGCACCCATGTGGAAGACTGGGAATGAAGCTCCTGGTGTCTGACTTTAGCCTGGCTCAGCCCTGGCCCTACTGGCTATTTGGGGAGTAGTCCAGTGGATGGAAGATCTCTCTCTCTCTCTCTCTCTCTCTCTCTCCCTCTGTGTAACTCTGCCTTTCAAGTAAATAAATATATAAAAATTGATTTTTTATTGATGATGAACTCAATGAAGGAGAAGAAGATAATCTCATTCACAATATCTACAAAATATCAAATATTTAAGAATAAATTTAACCAAAGAAGTGAAAGATTTCTGCAATGAAAGAAATCATCAAGGACTCAAAAAAATGGAAAGATATTCCTTGCTCATGGATTGAAATAATTAATGTCATTAATAGGTCTGTACTATCTAAAACAATCTGCAGATTCAATGCAATTCCTACCAAAGTACCAGAATTAGGAAAATCTATCCTAAAATTTATATGGAATCACAAAAGACCCAGAATTGACAAAATGATCCTAAGCAAAAGAAGTCAAGCTGGAGGCATCATAATACCTGATTTCAAAGCACACTACAAAGCTGTAGTAATTAAAATAGCATGGTACTAGCCTAAAACATACATATGGATCAATGGACCAGAACAGAGAGGCTAGAAGTTAATTCATGTGCATACATCCACTTGATCTTTTTATGAAAGTTCCCAGACCATACACTGGAGTTAATGTAATCTCTTCCATAAATGATACTGGCAAAACTGTATGTATATATGTGGATGAATGAACTTAGATCCCCATCTCTCACCATATGCAAAGATCAATTCAAGATGGATCAAAGACCTAAATTTAAGATCCGAGATTACTAATTTGTTGGAAGAAAATGTAGGAAACATTTGAAGTCAATGGAGTAGGGGGAATGACAAATTGTTTCTGTAATGTTCCAGAGAGAAATTTTAGCATTTACATACTCTAAGATCTCCATCACAATCTTTCAACGCTACCACATAGATTTTTTAAAAAAATATTTATTCATTTATTTATTTATTCACTTCAAGTATAGAGTGACAGAGAGAGGGAGAGACAGAGATGACATGCATCCCCTAGCTCACTTTCCAAATGGCCACAGTGGCCAGACCCAGGTTAGGCCAAAGCCAGGATCCCAGAACTCCATCTGGGTTTCCCATGTGCCCAAGGACTGCTTTCCAAGGTGCATTAGCTGAAAGCTGGGTCAGAAGTGGAGCAGCCAGAACTTGAATTTGCATTCTGATATGGGTTGCTGGAGTTCAAGAGGTAGCTTGACACCTCTGCCCCCCACCCTGGGCCATAGTACAGGCCCTTACCACTCTAACTTGAAAGATGCAAACATAGAGCATGGCTGTATAACAAGATAAATTTGTTTACAAAAACGGAAAGCTGGGAGGATTCAGTAGGCAACCCCTTACTTCACAGTACAGATCATAAAGTGTAGTTAGAAAACTTCTGTTATTTCACACTTGCTGATTTGCATACTACCCTATGGAATAAAAGCGTCTTGAGGATAGGAATCATAGTTTACTTGTTCTTCATTGCATTGCCTGTGAATGTAGTACATGCTTAATAATTATTCATTGAAAAAATAGTATATTAATTAATTCAAAATTCAGTTTGTTTGACTGTATCATGTGGGATGCAGTCTTAAGTCCTTATCATGATACTTCCTCAGACAAACTCCTAACCCAACAGAATCTTCAATATTGACACTAACTATCAGATTGAGAGAATCATCTCCCACTGCTGCAGCCCAACCAATTGCAGTTAGCACTCTGGCTGTCTCTGAGCTCACTTACTCTCTATCCTCTGTTCTTGGAATACTCAGTTCTCATCTTTATCATACCTCTTATCTCAATGGTCATGGTTATCTTTATAACGACCTCTCTCCTTCAATCTACAATGAAGTTTTTTAAAGATTGATTTATTTATTTTGAAAGAGAGAGAGAGAGAGAGAGAAATCTTCCATCTGCTGGCTTATTTCCTTGTTGGTCACAATGGGCCAGGCTGAAATCAGGAGCCAGGAGCTTCATTCAGGTCTCCCATATGGGTGGCAGGCACCCAAACACTTGGGCCATCTTCTGCTGTTTTCTCAGGCCATTAGCAGGGAGCTGGATCAGAAGTGGAGCAGCAGGGACTCAAACTGATTCACATATGGGATATGCAGTGCAGGTGGAGGCTTTACTTGCTATACCACAATGCTGGCCCCAGTCTAAAATTATTTTTGATGAGGCCAAAGGGCAAGTCCAATATTACTTATCATCAAGGCCAGGCACACTGCCTGGAATTCTGACATTAACATGTAAATGTTTGATATATGATTCAGTTCTGATATTCTACATAGAGCCTTGCTGAGTGTTAATTATCAGTGGTCTGGATTCAGAGGAATTTGATCACAAAGAAATTCTATTATGTTTGAATGATATCAAATATGGTTTTCTAAGAATCAAATATTAGTGAGCTAAAATCCCAGTATATTAATTAATTCTGGATATATTATTATATCTTACTTTTAGAAAGATTCAATGTGAAATTTATTTGAAATCAAGGGTTTTGACTACAGTAAAAAGTACAGATTTTGCCAACATGAAAAACTGAAGAAGAATAAAATTACACAGTGCTGCTTTTCAAATATTAGTGACACTGACCTGGTGTCATGTTCTCTAGTACAGAAATAGGTCATGCAGCTTTTATTTCAAATACATTGTATTATAAGACTTCATGCATAGATTCAAAAATTTCACTGAATCTTTTGATGTATCTATTTGAAGATTTAAGTCCTAAACATACAAAACTAAAAAAAAAACCTTTTATAAGTCAAAATGAACCTTTAGAGGAGTTGTAAAATAATGTTTATACATAATGATTCCAAAATATTTACATGGAAAAGCCCAGTTCTGTACAAAATATGAATCAGACCTTTGGCAAATCATCTCAACTTTAGAATAAAAAATACTTGGGCAAAAAAAATGATAGGGTTTCAGATGGAAGCACAGGTTGGTTTTTAAAGTAAGTGATAGTAAGTTTGTAGATACTAGGAGAATATTTTGAAATGGATCTTTTTTTCTACACACTCACTGAATTTGTAGAAAAGCATTTGAAAAAGGCAAGTTTTTTAAGGCAAGTGGCAGGGTTGAATTTCACTAACTTTCCTTTATCTATTTTCACTTTTCCCAGAACATATGTTTCACCATAGTTTTATTAGCAAGTGGAAGAGACACCACTGTCCAAAATCTGTGGTGTGATTAGCCTTATTGAATGACAGGTTTTGTGTTACTCATGTTTATTTTATGCCTTCCCAAGCCATCTGCTTCCTTGTGCTATGTCTTATTCAGATAATGCAAAATGATGATAGCAAAGGTATACATAACCACTATAATTCTAATGGTTTCTGACATTTTGGATTTGCATTTCTATTTTTCTGAATATCATAGGCAAAACCCCACCCCATAGCACGGTCATTGTTCAAGACAAAAAGGTCTAGAAATAATCCACACAGTCATTTGACTAAAATTCATTAAGTATTTGCCCTCTCCAGGTAGTAGAAAAGAAATGGGGTTTACTGAGACATAGAACACTATCTTTACCTACAATAATCCAGTGAAGACAGACATGAAAACAATGTAGTATAATAAGCATACAACAGAGTTAGTATAACAATATGATGACATCAAGAAGTAAAAGTGAATGCATTAATTCTCAGAATGCAGTAGAGTCCTGAAGGATTAAAGTACAAGTATAAGAAGTACTAAAAGCTGGCAGAAAACATTTCAGACAAAAGCACCTACATTAACCACGGTATCTATAGAAGTGTGAGAGTTCACGTTCAAAAAAAATTTAATGCTTGGAGTTGGCTAGAATACAAGGAGTACATGGGAAAGAGGGAGGTAATAAGGTTTTGAAATTTGACAATGATAGCTAATACATATTGAATCCTTAGAACAAGCTATATGCTGTAAACTCATTCTCTCAATCTTTGCAACAAATTTTACTACTGAGCAAACTCCTTTACTGGTTTCTTTATTCTACATTTTTTTTTTAAATGAGCTTCAAAGAGATTAGTGGAGTGTTGAGTTAGTAAGCCCACAGAAAACAAACTGGGTGATTCTAGCACATTAATAAGTATGTAAAGCTCTGGCATAGTTTGAGACAATAATTCTCAAAATGTGGTCCCCAGACCAGCATTATTAGCATCATTTGAGAATTTGTTAGAAATGCAAAATTTCAGACTCTATCTTAGAATGGCTGAATCTAAAACTGCAAGCATAGGACCCATAAATCTGTTTTCTGACAAGTCTTTTAGGTGATTTCTATAATGCACTAAGATTAGAAAACACAGGTTATGAATAGCAAAAGCGAATGGTATGGTATCTTGGAGTTTGTAATAGAGAAGAAGATACTACCAATTATAGGCTGGAAAAAATACAGGAAAGATTTTAGAACACAGAGAAAGCAAACTGTAGAGGTCTATCTGGAAGAAGCCCTGGCCTTCATAACACAGCCATGGTCAAACCTTGACAATACAACAGAGAAGGAACACTTTACTTGCTGCATGGTTGATTTCCTGCTGGTGACTTTCAGTGACCAAATCCATGGGACGTTAGAGGGCAGAAGACCTACTAATAAGGTCCTTACATTACAATCTCCCCAGCACAGAGAAGGTGAAGGGCGGAATGTAGACCTTGAGGAGTAAGCAGAGTATGCCTGTCACACATTCCCAAATGGATGGGAAGGACAAGATGAAGACATTTTCTAAACCTAAGCAATATGATTTTTGAAGACTAACCATTAGTCTATGAGACCTATAGATAAGACTAAATAAGCATCATAGCATGGCCCTCTAATCTAGGCTAAGCAACTGGGAACAAGAGTTATCCTTCTAACTCCACCATTTGGGGCAAGTCCGATTGAGCATGTCCCAAATTGTACATCTCCTCCCTCTCTTATTCCCACTCTTATATTTAACAGGGATCACTTTTCAGTTAAATTTAAACACCTAAGAATAATCGTGTGTTAATTACAGAGTTCAACCAACAGTATTAAGTAGAACAAAAAAATACTAAAAGGGATAAAGTATTACATTGTACATCAACAGTCAGGACAAGGGCTGATCAAGTCACTGTTAGAAACTGACAGGGGATTCCAATACAATCCCACCAAGGTTTCATGTACCAATGCCATCTCACTAGTCCAAGTGATCAATTTCAGTTCAAAATTGATCACACTGATAGGTCTAAGAGTCAAAGGGATCACACAAACAAGACTACTGTCTGCTAGTACTAACTGATAGAATAAAAAAGGGAGAGAATGATCCAACATGGGAAGCGGGAAACACAGCAGACCCATAGAATGGCAGATGTCCTAAATAGCACTCTGGCCTCAGAATTAGCCCTTAAGGCATTTGGATCTGGCTGAAGAGCCCATTAGAGTATTTTACGCATGGAAATCCAAGACACCCTGGGGGGGTAAAAAAAAAAAAAACCTAAATGAAAGATCTCTGTGAGTGAGATCCCAGTGGAAAGAATGGGGCCATCAAAGAAGGAGGTACCTTTCTCTGAAGGGAGGAGAGAACTTCCACTTTGATTATGACCCTGTCTGAATAAGATCGAAGTCGGCGAACTCAAAAGGCTTCCATAGCCTTGGAAACTCATGACTAGAGCCTAGGGAGATTACTGATGCCATAAACAAGAGTGTCAAATTGTTAAGTCAACAACAGGAGTCACTGCGTACTTACTTCTCATGTGGGATCTGTCCTTAATGTGTTTTCCAATGTGAAGTAATGCTATAACTAGTACTGAAACAGTATTTTACACTTTGTGTTTCTGTGTGGGTGCAAACTGATGAAATCTTTACTTAATATATACTAAATCGATCTTCTGTATATAAAGATAATTGAAAATGAATCTTGATGTGAATGGAATGGGAGAGGGAGCGGGAGATGGGAGGGGTGTGAGTGGGAGGGAAGTTATTGGGGGGGGGGAAGCCATTGTAATCCATCAACTGTACTTTGGAAATTTATATTTACTAAATAAAACTTAAAAAAATCAAAAAATAAAAAAGAGTTATACTTCAAGCTATATGGATTCTAAAGGTGATTTAGTTAGAAGACTTATGTGATATTATTTATACATGTGTTTATGATTTGCTTTTCATTTTAATTTGAGAAAGATGACTTGGATGAGTGGGATGGAGGTTGTAGAAGTAAAAAAATAGTTGATAGCATTTTAGAAAGTGCTTATACCTCTGACAAAAGATCTTTGGCACCCAGAATGAAGAAGGCAAGAGACTAATATATTAAAATCTATAGAATTGAGTTGCTAAATAAATACATGCACAAAATTCAGGTAAAAGAAGGAATATATGATGTTTCTCAGGTTTACTTATTTTTTATGTATTTATTTGAGAGACAGAAAGAGGGGCAGAGATCTTCCAATCTCCCATCCATTAATTCAGTCCCCGAATGTCCAACAACAGCCAGACTGGAGCAGACCTAAGCCAGGAGCCAGTTGAAATGTCCCACATGAGAGACAGGATCCAACCATTTGAGTGATCATCTGGCATCTCCTAGGGTATGAAATAACAGGGACCTGAAATCAGGAGGGAGCCAGTACTCAAATCCTTGCATGCCAATGTGGGATGTAGGTGTTCCATGCAGTGTCTTGACTATCGCACCAAATGTCTATCCCTGCTTCTGAGATTTCTTGCTCGATGGAGAAATTCTGAATGAATAGTGCTTCTTATTACATTTTAATATTAATTTGATTATATATCTGTTATAACCACTGAGAGTCTAGTAGGTTGTTAGATATAAATGTTTAGTATTTAAAAGATAAAATGGAGTTAAAGCTATATATTGAGAAATATCAGAAAATAAATATTAAATATTACCTATTGTGATGTATAAAATTAAAACATGCACACATCAACCAAAGGGAAAACTAAATTCAAGTGAAATGTCAAAAAAGGAAGCAGGGCCTGTGACAGTCCAGAAGAAGAGTGATGTCATTCATATCAATAGCAATAAAATATTATTAACAGCTGGTAGCATTAAGACATGTCTCATGCAGTCTGTACTAAGCATTTTCTAAGCATTTCATCACTTAACTTTTACAGAAATTTTATGTAGTAGTCAGTAACATTAAACACATTTAACAGATGAAAAAATGAATTTTAGTGAATCTACGGGTATTGTCTGGGATCATATGGTTGATAACTTGCTAAATTGAATTCCAAGTGCAAGTCTGTTTACTGTGTCCATTAAAACATCTGCTTATTTTCAGAATGGGCAAAGAAGTCGCTTCCCAGAAAATACAGCTGATAAGGTTTCAAGCAAGAGGCTGTTTTAGAAAGATGCAGCGATATACTAATATGAAGAACAGCATATAGGACTCCATGAAGTGTGGAATAGATTTAAAGGGTTTCTCAGAGAATCACTGAGACACAGTGATTTGCCTTGAAAGAAAGCAGAAATTCCAAGTTTTCAACCATGTTTTATAAAACTTGATATTAAACAAAAGGTACTAGTAGGCTTCAGAATTAAAAGAAAATCCTTGCTTTGTGGATTTTTGTTGTTAAAACACAAGAGGTAAATAAGTTATAGGCTCAGAGAAAGAATGGATGAATATATAAAAGAAAAAACATAACTGATATGAAAGATATAAAGAAGATGGAAACTCAATGGTTGTCTCCAAGGGTCTAATATGGATCTGGGCCATATCTTTGTTCTGACAAAAATAGTGCATTTTTCTGAGGACAGGAAATCCTCCCTCCTTCCATGCCCAGCTCCCATCAGCCTGGAGGGCCTTGCCTGGTTACTGAACCATCACTGACATGGAATAATCCACAAAAATCAATGAAATCATGAAATCCCATGGCTCTAAATAGCAACATCTCCAGAGTAGGGCTTCAACTGTGATAAGAAATATTCATTTTTTTATGATTAGACAAGATCCCTGGAGTCACAAAAATTAAGCTGAAAGAAGTAAAGATCAGAACTCTACTATAAAATAATTGGCCCTTTGGTGAGAGAATCAAACAGAATCCCAATCCTATGGAATCATCCAGATCAGCCAAAATGAATTGCTATGCTTTAAAAAAGAACAGAAACATTAGAGTCAGAAATAAAACACAGGGGCCGGTGTTGCAGCATAATTGGTATAGCCACCACAAGCCATGCTGGCATCCCATATGGTCACTGGTTTGAGTCTCAGTTGCTCCACTTCTGATCCAGCTCCATGCGCGGGAAATCAGCAGAAGATGGCCCATGTGCATGGGCCCCTGGCACCCACACAGGAGACCCAGATAAAACTCTGGATTGACATTTGGGGAGTGAATCAGTGGGTGGAAGATCTCTTTTCTTTCTGTCTCTCCCTCTCTCTCTGTAACTCCGATTTTGAAATATATAAATGTCTTAAAAAAATACAACATCAGACTTTACATCCAACTTGCAGAAAATTTTATCACATTGGATCATTCTCTATGAACTCCATATTCTCCACAACTGAACGTGGAATTCAACACTGTGAACACAAGTAGTTTGGCTTGTTACTGTACATTATACTGGAGCTTGATGGTTTTGGAATTTTCTTTGAAATGTAAAACTAATTTACTAGTCTGAAAGATTTTAGCTTGAAATCATATGAGGCTATCATACTTTTGAAAACAAACACTGTATTAAAATATTTGCATATCTTTGCTCTTTAAAAATGAAAATAGGGAAAACAAGAATTTCTTGTCTGCCAATTGGATTCTATGACCATGGGTAAATATCATAAGCTTCCTGCATGTCACTTTTATCCTTTGTAAAACAGAGATGCTGGTGGTAGTTATTTCACAAGTTCTTTAAAAATGTGTGTATTTGGTTTTTTTTATTTTAATTTTTATTTTTTTTACAGGCAGAGTGGACAGTGAGAGAGAGAGACAGAGAGAAAGGTCTTCCTTTTGCTGTTGGTTCACCCTTCAATGGCCGCCGCGGCCAGCGTGCTGCAGCTGGCGCACCGTACTGATTCGATGGCAGGAGCCAGGTACTTATCCTGGTCTCCCATGAGGTGCAGGGCCCAAACACTTGGGCCATCCTCCACTGCACTCCCTGGCCACAGCAGAGAGCTGGCCTGGAAGAGGGGCAACCGGGACAGAATCCGGCGCCCCGAGCGGGACTAGAACCTGGTGTGCCGGCGCCGCAAGGCGGAGTATTAGCCTATTGAGCCACGGCGCTGGCCAATTTTTATTATTATTTGTTAGAAGGCAGAGAGATGGAGAGAAAGAGACAGACAGACTGCTCCCATCTACTGGTTCGCTCCCAAAATGGCCATAACAGCCAAGGCTGGGGCCAGCTTGAAGCCAGGAGCTGAGAACTCACTGCAGATATCCACGTGAGTGGTAGGAATCCAACTACCTGAGTGTTCAACTGTTGCCTCCTATAGTGCACATTAGCAGGAAGCTGGAACGCCAGGCTGAACCCAGGCTCTGCGGTAAGAGATGTGTACATATTAAGCAGGATTTTAAGCACTGCATCAAACACTTGCCTTATAAGGACTTTTTCTTGAAAAAATAATATATAGTATTTGAAAAAGGCCTAGGCATAAATATGTAGAAAATAGAACAGGATTTTGGTAAAGGTACAGAATGAATGAGACAGCAGAAGATGGTTTTCCTGGTTTAGATAGTGTTCTTTATTGTTGAGTCTCAATTGACTCCCATGATGTCGAATGGCAACAACTTTATATCTAATTCTGGTTGTTCTCATTAAACATAATTATTGTACATCTCAGTTTGACAGAACATTCTGTTTAATAATAAAAAAAATTAACGGGAGAAATAAAGGCATGACTGTTGAGAAGGGGATGTGTTGCGTTCTTTGTGCATTCTGACCTTGTTAGAAGAACCTCTGCCTGCCGGCGCCGTGGCTCACTAGGCTAATCCTCCGCCTTGCGGCACCGGCACACCGGGTTCTAGTCCCGGTTGGGGCACCGGATTCTGTCCCGGTTGCCCCTCTTCCAGGCCAGCTCTCTGCTATGGCCCGGGAGTGCAGTGGAGGATGGCCCAAGTGCTTGGGCCCTGCACCCCATGGGAGACCAGGATAAGTACCTTGCTCCTGCCATCAGATTAGCACGGTGCGCTGGCCGCAGCATGCTGGCCGCAGCGTGCCGGCCGCGGCGGCCATTGGAGGGTGAACCAACGGCAAAGGAAGACCTTTCTCTCTGTCTCTCTCTCTCACTGTCCACTCTGCCTGAAAAAAAAAAAAAAAAAACCTCTACCCACATTATGATTGTACTTTTACTTTTACTATAGGTCCTAGATTCTGAGATTTATCATGTACTATTCTCTCTATACTGAGAGAAATTAGATCTCCATCCCTTCCCATAGGGGAAACATCTTTAAACTTAAAATATCTATGCCACTCCCTCCACATTGCAAACACAGAATTTCCGCAAAAACTGTCAAAGTGTAAATGCTGAAAAAGAAGAAGTATGGAATAGGCAGTGCCTTGCCCTCACCGTATCTTAGTTTTTGTACTTGTAAGCTAAGAGTATTGAGCGTATAATATTTAAGGTCTTTTCTAGTTCTGAAAGAGACTCCATGGCTAGGCACTTCATCTTCTGCTCACTGGAACTGTCACTTCCCCACTCTTGGGAAGGTGGGCTTCCCAAGTCAGCCACAGAATTCCTCTGCAGCCTCCAGGCACATGATAGAACAAGATTTCTCCACTTGTGGCAGAAGCCTTCTGCGTGTTCACAACAGTAAACATCTCACCCCAATAGTCGACTTTTGTCTGCTTTTTAAACAATTGCAACAGATGGTTGGCGCTTGAACAGAATGTGTAATTAGCTTTGCAATCTAACACTTCATTCTTGCTTGCTCTTTCTCAAAGGAGAGACACTGTGCCTTATGCCATTGGGTCTAATCTGTTAGTTTAATCAGGAGCAGTGCTATGAAACTTCTCAGGAGAGATGGGCTGTGGGTGGATTCCTAATCCCAGCCTTTCGGGAACATTAAAAAAAAAAAAAAAGCTGGGAGGGATGTAGAGATAAATCTCAGTACTTTTTAAAACCCATGCTTCATTCTCATTTGCATTCCAAATGAACAAAGTTTCTAAACCTTTCTCTTCTTCCTTCTTCTACCTCACCTCGCTTAGCCTCAGACTCTTCTGTCTTATTGATGCCAAACCTCAGAGCCTGCTCTGAATACTAAGTGGAAGAATTCCTGAAAATACCTACCATCCAGCCTGACGCAGCAGCAATTCCACAGAACTGATACAGTTCTTTCCCTATGGGGCAATGAAAGGGGCATCTGTCCCCATTTGTGTGACACTGGTAAAGTGGTTACAGACCCTGCACCCACACCAACCAGGAACCTTTCAAGGAGGAGTCCCCAGGTGTTTTCCACCCTCCTCTAGGCTTCTCTCTACTCTCTCATCGGCACAGTCTCTGGGTGCCCAGAAATTCTGTAATCAACCAGCATTATTTCCACATGTGAACCTAGTCCAAATGTCACTCTCAATACCTTTCTCAGAGCCAAAAATCTTAAATCAAATATTCCACTCCCTCCAGTGTTTCAGCTTATAAAATAGAGCTATTGCCACCCCACTGGATACTTTTAGGTTCTATTCATGGGAATTTTGATATACAGCCATCTCACGTTTGCAGAGAAGCAGGTTATTCCAGAGAACAGAACGAGGAGCAAAGACTGGAAGGCAAGGAGTTGTCAATATTGGAATTTAATGTCTCAGAGGAGAACTACCCTGTTTTATTCAAAGTACCCTAAAGTCATTAATTGAACTTTTTTCTATTTTTTGGTTCTTTTTATTTTAATTAGTTTTTAACAGATAAGTGACTTGTAGATACAGTTCTAAGAATATATAATGATATTCCTTTCTTCCCTCTCTCCATTTCCCTCCTTCCCTCCCACTCATCCCTCTCTTCTCCTCCCTCTCCCTCCTCTCCCTCCCACTCTCTTTCCTTCTCCCTTTCTTTCTGCCATTTTTTGGAATGCCATATTTTAAAATTACATTACAGTAGAAAGGCTTAATATTTCACCAAATAATAAATTTAACAAGTAAAAAGCAAAAAGACTCTAGTTTAGTGGGAATATAGACAACAGTTATAAAACATAGTTGAATGGAAAATAACATTTCACCTATAT
Source organism: Oryctolagus cuniculus (assembly GCF_051225735.1). Lineage (NCBI taxonomy): Eukaryota > Metazoa > Chordata > Mammalia > Lagomorpha > Leporidae > Oryctolagus > Oryctolagus cuniculus. The sequence continues at coordinate 57,512,685 of NC_142884.1, read as the reverse complement.
ACAGTAAACTTTAAGAAAGAAATATTTGTGTGTATCCGTATTGCTACAAATATTGTTTTGTAAAGCTTTGTTTTATAATTCTGTCAAATCAATGGTTAAGAATGTTATAGTACTATAGTTTTAATACCTGTGATTTCATCAAATGAATTGTTGATAAGAGATGACATTGCATTTATTTTTGAAAAGTTTTCATGTCACCAAAAGCTATGCTAAGATTTGGTAATTCAGTGAAATGTAAAAATTTAGGAAAGCAAGTGTTTCATTCCTTTGGAGAATGTAAAGTCTGTATGGAAATACCTAAAACAATGTTCAATCTAAAATAATGTATAAAACTAAAGAAAAGAAATTAGGCCATGGAAAGACATATGAAGCTAATTGGAGTAGTTTTAAGAATTAAATTGTCATACAGAAGAAATGTATTATATTGAGCTCTATACGAAGTAATCCATATAATTGCATATAAGACACTAGGCGGTAACATGCAATGTTCTTAGCAAAGAGAGTGGTATGTAGTGAATACTTAGTATGGGCTGACTATTATCATCTAATTCAATTTCAGAAACAATTTTGTTTTGCAGATGCAGAAAATTGGACTGTGAATGTTTGGGCAGTCAGGCAAACTTCACAAAAAGAAAATGTGATGAAATCAGGCTTCCAAATGAATCGTCCAGACGTTAAATCCCATCCTTTTTCTCTGCCATGCTACATGACTTCCCATTGAATCTAAGTAGGCTTTTCTTTAAGAGAATGCTCTGTTACTTGTTCACACCCTATCTTGGCAGAGGCAAACACAATTCCATCAAAGATAGAAGGTGCTCAATGACAGCTTCATGTGCTACTTAAGTCTACAGTGGGAATTTTAGAGCTCTCCAGGTTCATTCACTCATTCACCAAGTATCTAATAAGTTGGTCATTGACAGTACTATGGACAAGTACATAACATTTACCAATCTCAAATATGTGGGGTAATACAGAATATCTATGAGGAGTCTTCAAAATGTTCATGGAACATCTGTATGGTGAAAAAAATAAAACTATGCATAATTTCAATTTTTAAACCAAAGTAAGTCTATTTTTTAATTCCATTTTCCATGAACTTTTTGAGTTACCCCATCTCTCTCTCTCTTTCTTTCTCTCTCTCTTCCCCACTTCCCTCCCTCTCTTTCTCTTTCTAATCCAGAATACATGTTCCATTCCTGGTCATATTAATTGCACTTACTTTTATTGAGTATAAGCTCTATTTCATACTATGCAGCTACTGTGGTACAGTGATGAATAAAATAAAAACTCACCTTTTTGTTCATTAAAGTGTATAATCGTAACAGAAAATTATAAAATGTCTAAGACAACAGATAAAATTTTCTGTAATTTTACATCCCATTTTTAATATGGTCTTATTAAATAACCTCACACATGTGTACAATTTATAAATAATATTATAGTGATTTATGGTTTAAGCATTAACATGCTGTAATTGTTTTCAAAGCTTATGTTTATATACCTATGTGTCCATTTATATAGTTTTTGCCATAGACTTCAAGAATGTTTATTTACAATTTGTTCTGGACATTTAATCTAACTGGCATAATGGCCAGTTGAGATGCCAGCATTTCATACTGGAGGATCAGTTCAAGTCCCAGCTGCTCTGCATCCAAAGTCCAGGTTCATGCTAATACACCTGCAAGGGCAGAGGATGATGGCCTATGTACTTGGGTCATGTGTCCCATGTTGGAGACCCATATAGAGTTACAATGTAGTTGAAAGAGAGAGAGAGAGAGAGAGAGAGAGAGAGAGAGATCTTCCATTTGTTTATTCTGGAGCCAGACTGAAGCCAGGAGCCAGGAATTCCATTCAAGTCTCCCAAATGAGTGGCAGGAACCAAGTAGTTAAGCCATCACTGCAACTTTCTCCGTTGTACATTTGCTGGAAGCTGAATCAAAAGCAGAGCTGGGGCTCTATCCCAGACATTCAGACATGGGATGTGGGTATCCCAAGCAGTGGTTTAACCCATGGTGTCACAATATTCTTTGACACAAATGCTTTATGATTTATACAATCACAGACATTAGCTGAGATTAATTTATTAATAGTAATTTTTTTATTTATTTGACAGGTAGAGTTTACAGACAGTGAGAGAGACAGAGAGAAAGGTCTTCCTTCTGTTGGTTCACTCTCCAAATGGCCACAACGGCCGGAGCTACGCTGGTCTGAAGCCAGGAGCCAGATGCCTCCTCCTGGTCTCCCATTCAGGTGCAGGGGCCCAAGGACTTGGGCCATCCTCCACTGCCATCCCAGGCCACAGCAAAGAGCTGGACTGGAAGAGGAGCAACCAGAACTAGAACCCAGCGCCCATATGGGATGCCTGCCCTGCAGGTGGAGGATTAACCTAGTGAGCCGTGGCGCCGGCCCCAACAGTAATTATTAATTATAATTTATTTTTAATTATTAAACATAAATAACTAAATTGATCACTGTTTTAATACAATTTGGGTCAAACTTTCAATATATATAGTGCTATATGAAATGGCACAAGGAATTATGTATAAATCATTGCTATTTAAAACTTAAAAAAGATTTTATAAAATGTAATAAATGATAGAAATTTATTCTTATAGGTGAATGTTCTTGTAAAAGTTCAATATTTTACTGTTTAATATTAGACAATAGTAATTTGGATTGTATCATTATATTAAACACAAGATTAACATCAGCTGAAATGTAAATGTAAAGTTTCTCTGTGATCTTCCATTAAAAAAAGAAAAATTACTTTCTGGGCCAATGCTTGTTAAAATCAGCAGTTACTTTAATTTCAGCTAGTTGTACACATGTGTGTAAAGCGCACATTTTTTGAATCAAAGAAAAACATTGGGTGCAGAATTTGGTGCGTTGCTAAGATGACACTTGTGGTGCTCCCATTGCATATTAGAGTGCTTGGGTTCCAGTCCTGGGATTCTGGATTCCTTCTTCCTGGCAATGTGTACCCCAGCAGGCAGCAGATGACGGTTTAAGTGATTTAGTCCCTGCCAGCACTGTGGGTAACCTGTCTGAATTCCTGAACCCTAGCTTTGACCTTAACTGGCTTTGGTTGTTGTGTGTATTTGGGTAGTGAACTAGTGAATATAGAGAGTTGTCTCTTTGCTTTTCAAATAATATAAAAATAAAAATGTTTTTGTATATTTGAACACAAATTACTTAATTTAGACACATATAGTTCCTCCAAGAACTAACTATACCCCAGTTTAGCATTCATTAAAGCATCCTTTGCTTTGCTATGTCCTAAACATACCATGAGAAGAAATTCTGACCAGCAGGTGCTACTGCTCAGGTTTGAAATCTGTAATGAATAATATGAAGATACAGAGAACATTCAGAATCCAGGGTAAAGGGTAGAAGCTAGTGTTATTTCCCAAAACACAGACTCCTGTCCAAAGCCCACATCTACCCATTTAAATACATTGCACACATGCTGCTAGTACTGCATCTGTATTCTTTAGTAGCTCATCACTTAACTTCTCCAGCCTCAAAGTTCTCATTGCTAACCCGGGGATACTGTTACTAGTTCTAGTTGACCCAATACTTGTTTGGATTAATTAAGGTACGTAGATCAAGATTTAACACAGTACTTAACACACAGCCGGTGTTCAGCAACTATCAGCTGTTACTAGTATTAGTTTTATTTTTTTCTTTCTTGACCTAATTTTGTCAATCATTAGTTTCATTATTATTGTGGTTTAAAAGACAGTATTTATGAACTTAGTCTACTTTACAGACAGAGAAGAAGAGAAAGAGACAGAAACAGACACTTGGACAGCTCTCATCAGCTGGCTCATGCCTCCAAATGCCCACAAGAGGTAGGGCTGAATCATAATTTAGCCAGGAATCAATCTGGGTCTCTTATGTGAGTGTCAGAGACCCAATTACTAAAGTCATTACCACTGACTCCCAGGACACACATTAGCAGGAAACTGGAATCAGAAGTGGAGCCAGGACTAGAACACAGGCACGCAGTATGGGTTGCAGGTGTCCCAAGCACTGCTTAGTTACTAGGCACAATGCCTAACTCAGCCTTGTTTCTTACTCTGTAATTAACTATTATAAGTAAATAATGAGAATTTAGAAAATTTAAAAGGCAACGATTACTTAGAGAGACAGATTATAATTCCATTTAAATAAATGCTGTTATACCTATTTGGAAGAATTAACATTCATAATTCATCCATCATCATTAAAATTTCCAACAGACAATACTGAGTTTATGTGACAGTTCTACAACTGTCTATAGTTGACACAACCCAGATCAATGCATATATTGATAACAGGTGACATCAGTCCCAACTGAAAAACATATAAGCAATAGCAATTCACTTTGTTTCAGATCTTATATTGTTTTCACAAACATTTTCTCTTGCGTAGCATAGCCTCCATGAATGAGTTAAAATGTAGTGTTTTCTCTGACCTCAGAATCAGCCCTTAAGGCATTCGGATGTGGCTGAAAAACCCATGAAAGCAATTCAGGCATAGAAAGCCAAGACACTGTGGCAAAAAATATCCCACATGAAGGATATCTGTGAATTTGAGACCCCCGTGGAAAGAAGGGGCCATCAAAGAAGGATGTATTTTTCTCTGAAGGGAGGAGAGAACTTCCAATTTGCTTATGGCCTTGTCTAAATGTTGATGGAGTTTGTGGTCACAAAAGGCTTCCATAGCCTAGGCAGCTCATAGCAAGAGCCTCAGATGATCACTGACATCATAAATAAGAATGTTAATTGTTGAATTAACAACAGAAGTCACTGTGCACTTATTCCCCATGTAGGACTTCTGTCCTTAATGAGTTGTACTATGAGAATTAACTGCAAAACTTGTTCTCAAACAGTACTTTTTATGTTGTGTGTGTGTGTGTGTTTGTGTGTGTATCTGTGCAAACTGTTGAAACCTTTACTTAGTATAGAGTTGGTCTTCTGTATATAAAGTTAATTAAAAATGAATCTTAATGAAGAATGGGATGGGAGAGAGATTAGGTGGTGGAATGGGAGTGGGGTGGGATGGCAGGTATGGAGGGAAAAGCACTATATTCCTAAAGTTGTACCTATGAAAATTGTGTGTTAAAAATACAAAAGTAGTGTTTTTAAAAAGGAAGAACTGCTGACAAGCTAATAGGTACTAAGTAACATAGAATCAAGGCAAAGTTCATTCCTCCGTTTTTGTAAAATAAAATGCAGAAGGGGGAATTAGAGTCCTCGACACGGCAGACAGAGGTGTGAGGAACATGGTGAGCATCCCCATTGAAGGGCTAACTTCTTTAAAAGATTTGCTGCGCAAAACAATTCAAGTGATCAAGGTGAATTGGATTCTTCCCAAAAATTTTCTGAAAAGATTTAAAATAATTAGAAGATAATGAGATGACAATTGGAGCAACAGGGTAAAAGTCGCTGGTAAGTAATTAACTCTAAAATGCAGAGCTCAGGCAAATTGATACTACAAGCATAGCTTTTGTATTTTTTGCATGACTCTTGTCCTCTACTTCATCCAAAACAGTCCTTCTATCCTCTTCATTTTTCTTTCTTTTTTTCTTTTGCAACAAACAGAACAACACATTTTGGTTACTTACTAAATTACATTAGACAGTTTGAGTTTCAACTATTGAACAGTACTTTGAACGGTGAACACACAGTAGTATATTGTAGCCTTAAAGGAAGACCTGACATCTTTTCTACGTACTTAAGACACTCAATATTGAACTGAAAAGTGGTCTAATAAAAGCAAAGACAAGGTCTTCATAGCTGCAAGATCTCAGCAGCCAAAGCTGGATGATAGACAGCAACATTTCTATACAACTGAGAAAGAAATTATACCTTATTCCAAAACACCTTACATCTGAGGAAATGTGGAGAATACAACAGAAAAAAATGTATTACAAGCAACATTTTAAATCATCATTTTTAAGCCTTTACAACTATTTAAAACATATAAAACAAATATAAAAATGAGACTTTTAGTAACTCGGTGACACGATTTTCTGTCTTTAAATATTTGCTAAAACATGGTATAATACTCAAAGTACATATTATGTTGCTAAAATGTCAGGTGGGAATCTTGTATTCAAAATGGTTTGAGTTATATTTCAAACTCCGTGATTTTCAGTTAACCCTTGTAAGTTCTATACTTAAATCATAGCTTCACCCATTGTGAAAAAGTTTTGAGGTTGTCTAAAATTTTTGTATCCATGTCTTTGATAAATAATCAGAGCAGTGAAAATTCTCAAGTCTAGTAATAATCAGGTTCAAATTATCCTGGACTTGTAGAAATACTTGTGCCTTGCTTGCCATGACTGTATAGTGGTTACTACTCTTCCTTTAAAACTGAAAAAAAAAAATCTTTTATAAAAGTCCACTTTCACTTGCTAATTAGCACAAATAAATGCAAGGGAGAATTCTTACTATATTCCAAAAAGTACATCAGACTCTTCCCTAGTCCACGTATTTTGGGCAAAACTGAATCCCCTGTAATATTGGTTAAGGGCAGGGAGACACACCAAAGCAGTAGGTTGCCCATTCTCCATCAAACTCCACCAAATCCAGGAACCTTTCTGAGCGACCAGTCCCACATTTTTCAGCCCAGACTTTCCATTGACACCACTGCCAGCAAGTAAGATCTGGTAGTCCACTCACACCCACAATACTTTAATAGATGCAACAAATCCAGTGGGAAAATGCAACAAGATTATCAATCCTTCTTCTCCACATGGGACTTCATTTTCTTCAGTTGCACACATCTCCAGTCTCAGTGTGGTACCTCTCTTTTGCATTTTCAAGAATGCCAGAATAGCCTGTCCCTCATTCTTGGATTTATCCTTTTTCTGTTTCCAAAGATTCTCTTTCTATATAAATTATTTCCACGTGTGATCATATAACACAACTCCTAGATTGTACATGTCTCAGAAATCTATTAACAATAGTTTATCTCTATTAGTAGCAAAGTATATTTTAAAAATATATTTTACTTATTTGAAAGGCAGAGTTACAGAGAGGCGGGGGGGGGGGGGATGTCTTCCACGGGTTCACTCCTCATATGGCTGCAACGGCCAGGGCTGGGCCAAGCCAAAGCCAGGAGCCAGGAGCTTCATTCAGGTCTTCCATGTGGGTGCAGAGACCCAAGGACTTGAGATGTCCTCCACTGCTTTCGCAGGCATGCTAACAGGGAGCTGGATCAGAAGTAGAGCAGCCAGTGTTTGAACCAGAGACCCTATGGGATGTTGGCATTGCAGGTGGTGACCTAACTGTCTTGCCACAACACTGGCTCCATGAACAAAGTAAACTTATAGACTGAATAGTTCCAACAATCAAATTTTCTCCCTTCTTATTTTAAAATACATAAACATACTTATTTTTCATTTCTTGATCCTCTGCCTTGAACAGTGTATCATTATCCTTCACCGGCTATAAGTTTATTTTTCCCCAGGCATTAGTTCTTTGAATTTTTACATGAAACCTACGTGCCTGTGTTACAAATTCTTCATTCTTACAGAATACACGCACACACACACACACACACACACACACACACCTGGGGATGTTAGTGGAGAAAATTTGGCTAAAGAAGTGAATGAAAACAATCATGAAGAGTTGTCTGTAAGTGTAAAATTGTTTCTCTCAATTTTACAAGTATATTGACCAGATTCAAAAATTGGTATGATTTATACACATTCCTATCAATATGTACAGCTGTGTACAGGATTGAATGTTCTCAACAATTAAAAAGTATGCAGCATTCATTCCCTTTTAGAATTTCAGGAAAATACGATTACTTAATTGTAAGTTAATTTTTTTCTTTTTATATTTTAACTACTGATAGGTAGGTAGCTTCTTGGTGTTTTTCTCTCTGCAATAAATATCCAAGCAGACTTCAAATTCAATGCTCCTTAATCAATCTTATAACCTGGGAAAATGAATTGCAAGTGAATTTTAAATTAGTTCTTCAATACTAGTTAAATGAATCCCTCATTTTTCTAAGACAGACTAATAATCAGAATTGCAGATGGTCTGCATTCTGTTATTAATGTGAGGGACCTAATCACATACTACAGAATCAAGTACATCAATGAGTCTCCTTGGGAAATCAGAAGGAAATTGAGCTTGTCCATTGCTGTCAGCCTGACCTTCAAGATATGACAAAATGCCAAGTGGGGGGGAAATTACTTAAGATTTACAGAAACTCAGAGAAGAAAAAAAAGAGCATTTTAAAATAAACTTTCTTCTTTCCCCAATTCAGAATCTGAGTTATATAATGCTTCAAGTCTGTGAGTTATTTTCACATTTCTACAATAATGGTTGAAACTCATATATCCATTAAAGTATCAAACCAAGTGTATATTTATGTACATATGTAGATGGCCTCCATATCTATGGCTTCTGCATCCATGGATCACAAATATGTTTTTAAAAAAGAAGAATTGTATCTGTTTTGAATATATGAAAGATATTTGTTTTGCCATACTCCTTAAGTAAAACAGTATAATGACATTTACATTGTATTCTGCATTCAATCCCTTATGAATACCAAGCGATGACTTACACAAGGTTACTTCAAAAAATTCATGGAATTAAAGCATCAGTTTTATTTTTGATGAAGATACTTTGAAATCTAAACATAGCTTTTGGCAAAATACACATTTTCCATGAAGTTTTCTAAGTATCTTTGTATTTTTTTTATAAATTTTTCTTCCTATTCTCATAAGTATACCATGGAATCAGAGTCTAACAAAATGTGGGGTAGATATGTTCCTTTACTTCTTGTTAAAATTAATGTGTTTGTGTGTAACAGAATCTAGCTTGATGAATCCTGTGTCTTCAAGATTTTATATTCTGTCCTGAAACTTAAAGATGAGGTGCTTTCTGGACAAGGGGATGCCTGTGGCATAGCTTAAGAGCAAATAAGGGGCCTGCGCTCTGGCATAGCAGGTAAAGCCGCCACCTGCAGTGTGGGCATCCCTTATAGGTGCCGTTTCGAGTTCTGGCTGCTCCACCTCTGATCCATCTCTCTGCTAATGCACCTGGGAAAGCAGTGGAAGATGGCCCAAGTACTTGGGCCTCTGCACTCACGTGAGAGACCTGGAAGAAGCTCCTGGCTCTTGGCTTTGGATTGGCCCAGGTTGGTCCATTGTGGCCATTTAGGGAGGGAACCAGCAGACAGATGATTTCTCTCTCTGTCACTCTCCCACTATCTCTCTGAAACTCTGCCTTTCAAATAAATAAATAGATAGATAGATAGATAAATCTTTTTTTCAAAAAAAAAAAATAAGTGAACTTATGTTCTGTCCTTATACTGAATTTAATCTTTGGTTTGTATTTGGCAGAATGCATTTTCTTTGTTGTTTGTTTTTTAAAGATTAATTTATTTTATTTGAAAGGCAGAGTTACAGAGAGGCAGAGGCAGAGAGGCAGAGGCAGAGAGAGAGAGAGAGTCCTTCATCTGCTGGTTCACTCTCCAGATGGCCAGAACTGCTGGAGCTGAGCTGATCCATAGCCAGGAGTCAGGAGTGTCTTCCAGGTCTCCCATGGTGGGCAGAGGCCCAAGGACTTGGGCCGTCCTCTGCTGCTTTCCCAGGCCACAGCAGAGAGCTGTATCAGAAGTGGAGCAACTGAGACTCAAACCAGCACCCATATGGAATGCCAACACTGCAGGCCATGGCTTTACCTGCTATGCCACAGTGCAGGCCCCAGAATGTGTTTTATTTTCATGTGAATAATCACTTGTGAATCCTTTACCTGTATTTGTGATTTTGACATTGCTAGATATATGCCAAACTTACTCTGAAATTATTTATTATAAATACTGAATATCTATGTATTGCAAATATTTACAAGCACACACATAGGAGTTATAAATGTAAGTCAAACCTATTGTATAGAGAGCAACCAGGAAGTCAGAAGATATCTAGTAGCAGCTCTCTATATTGGTAAAGTCATGACTCTAGGTTTTGATTTGTTATTTGTAAATAAAAAGAGCTTACATAGACTACTTTAAAAGCCTGCACTCCATCTAAGTTTTCCTAATAATAAGCTGTCTTCTATTGTGCTCCACATGCCAGGCACCGGACTGGCTCTTCTACAACCTCCGTAGTCTCCACAGCAGTCCGACAAGAGAGGCAACATGATTGTGTTCAGATCAGAAAGGTAATAGAGCTTTTGCAGAAGCCAAGAGTTGACAAGTAATCAATTGAGAAAATACAGTCAAGCCTTCAAAGCCCAATTCCTTTCCCCTACACCAAATTTCCACTAACATTATCAGCCAAGATTTGGAAAATTCCCTGATTTTGTTCTTATCCTATCCTAATATAGGACAGAGAGAAACTCAAGAGTTTTAAGAGAATGTGAAGCATCTGTGTTAATCCAGAGCTCAAATTTAAGTTGAGATCCACAATTGAGACAGTTTTAAGCAAGGTCCTTCTAAAAATTTCCAATAATTTTGTTTAAGCCAGTGCAAACTTCTATTCCTCCTTGAATCCTGACCATAGCAAGATGGGTAGTTCTGTTTCTTTAAATTTTAGAATTCCTTTACAGCCAGAAATCCAGCCTAGAAATTCTTTAACTAATCATCTGAGTCACAAGACTCAGCAGGGACCAAATATTACTCTCTATTCTGGCACGCTGTCACATTCCCACCCTCACTGTTTTTTTGCAGTGAAAAATGATTCATATAAAGGGAATCAAAATAGAAATAGAAAGGATCTATGAGAAAAACTCCTTAACCATTTCCAGTTGAGGCTAGGGCTTGAGAAAATTGAAAACAGGCCAGGAATGCTTACTTTTCAACCATGCCATAGAATTTGTTTGGACTTCAGTACAAGAGAATCATTTCTGTGAAGGAGAGCTACAAGGAGACTGTGAGATCATGTTTCTTTTGCTCTATCAGGAGCAGTTGCATTGTGAAAGGATCAGGCAGTCCCTGAAGAAGCACCTGAAAGAAACCGATTATAAGAAACATGAAATACACAGGCTCCTTCTTCATCCACCTCCTTGTTGCTTCCACTCTCAGCTCTAGGGTCAACCCCAAAAGGTAATGGAGTTTTATGGGAGATGTATTGGGTAACAAAAGAACAAAAGTGAGCCTTGATAATTCAGGAAAATGAAACTTTGAGAAGGTCAGGCTTACCATTTCTGGAAGCAGACATTCTTTGCGGAATATACATGAAAGGCCTGAGGACATCTCCCTCTTGTGCTCTGAACAGAGAAAGCACTTTGCTTTCACCAAGTCAGCCTCTCATTACCTTTTTTTTTTTTTCCATTCCCTACGCTGATCTCTGGGGGAGAGCAAAAGAAAAAAAAAGAAAGCAGAAACTGAAAATGTTTCTTATTTAGCATTGTGGGGATTCCTTTGGTGTGTTTGAATCATTATTGTATTGAAAAAATGCCATCCCCACCACTTAGATTTTTAAAAATGTTGATTCTGTTCCCACTCTCACCACAGCTACTTCCCTACACACTTGAAGTCATTGGTGAAACCATAAGTATATATTGATTTGTTAAATTCAGTTCTTGCAATAGCTGTATCAAATATCTCTGAACTTTTTTTAAAAGCATTTTCCCCCAAAGAACAAGCTGGGTTAGTCATAGCTAAGAAAAAAGAAATTCTTGATAACACCTAAAAGTGTATTGTCAAAGATCTCTGCAGCAAAATAATTAATATGTACCATTAAGAATAGATTGAATTAGGAATATTTACCAAAATTGCTTACTGTGAGTATGTAGAGTTGCAAACTATCACCAAGATTGTATTATTACTATGTCCCTATTGTTGAAAAGGAGCTATCACTGGTGTGAACTTGGAGAACAGTAGAGGACCAAGTAGGACATCCAGGCATTTGTTTTGGACACAGTAAGAAGGGATAGGGTTTATATATTTAAAAAAAAAAAAAAAACTCAGTTACAAACACTCACACAGAGGAGCCTGGGGGAACAAAATTTTTAACTATATTATAACTATGAGAAGTCTAAGCATTAGGTGGTAATGAGGGAAAACATTAAAAAATTTATTAAACATCTTAAGAATCAGGCTAAATATACTGTGTGACATCTATATATTGGAATATGACTAAGCAACAAAAAAGGAACAAACTGCAGATACAAATGGTATTCCAAAAATCTTTGGAAAACATAATTTCAAGATGTTTATTTTGGGCAATTCTTTTTAAAGACAGGTTTTGTTTTGTAACATACATTTTTCATGACATTTTTGAAGACTTCATAAGTGCACCAAGTTGAATGGGTTTCAAGGGCATCATGTCATTCTCCAAAAGAGAACGCAATAGTCTCTAAATAACAAATCGGAGATGGCAGAACAGATCAGTGGTTGTGTGGGTTAGAAAAGGAGGGAAAGGTAGAGCATAAAGGACAAGCAAAAACATAGGGAGTTTTCTTGTAGTGACAGACAGTTCTGTAGGTTAATTGTATAATTCTATACAGATGACATCATCTCATAGAACTGTGCACAGACACACAAAAAATGAAGCAGAAAAAGAAAGAAATGTAAATTTCAATGAAATCCAAGTAAATTCTAGAGTTAATCATTTTCTGCCAACTTCAACTTCCAGGCTGTGAAAATGTACGATAGCCATATAAGATGTCACCATTAAGAGATGCTGAGTATTGGGGACAGGGAAACGGAGTACTGCCTTTGCAAACTCATGAAAGCCTACAATTATTGATTGATTGACACACATTCATTTAAGAAGCTGACTTTTTTTTTTTTGTTAAACACATATTTTTATATGAAGGTTCTAAATCTACAGAGAAAAGGCCTGATAATAACACAATGCAATCATGAGATACAAGTAGGTCTCATGGATATAAAATTAAAATACCCAGCATAATGCAACCCAGTGTACATGTTTTTTGAGAGCACAGAGGGCAATGTGAACATCTTCTTCCTCAGAAATAGAGAAAAAATTTTGTAGAAACGTGATCTTTTCATTTGACATTTAAGAATAAATTGTCAGATGCACACTGGTCATAGCATTCCTTTAAACAGTATTCATGAATTTAACCTCCTTGTAGATTATATTGTGGCCCCAGTTTACTTTGAAATATGATCAGTATGGGGGTGGGGATGACTCTGTGGCTCAGTGGGCAAAGTCACTGCCTGCAGTGCTGGCATCCCATGGGGGCACCATTTCAAGTCCAGGGTGCTTCACTTCTGATCCAGGTCCCTGCTAATGCACCTGGGAAAGCAATGGAAGACAGCCCAAGTTCTTGGGCCCCTGCACTCATGAGGAGACCTGGAAAGACATCCTGGCTCCTGGATTCAGTCTGCCCCAGCCCCGACCACTGGGGCCATTTTGGGAATGAATCAGAATATGGAAGATCTCTCTCTGTCTCTGTAACTCTGTCTTTCCAACAAATAAAATAAATCTTAAAAAAAGAAAGAAAAGTGATCAGTAAGTTTCTGGAGACTCAAACATGTGTGACAAGCTGTCAGCCCTGGAGAAATTGTCCCTAATCCCAAAGCTATTGGAACTCTGACAATAAAAGCTGTTTTACTAAAACACATTTTCCTCTTACATAGTGATATTTTTGACAAATTTCCTAGCGCATCATCTGGCCAAATAAGGAACCCTGTACCTTCTCAGATAAGGAAAATGCATGTTAGCTGATACCAAGTTTTCATGGGCCTCATGACCCTACTAATTGTCTATAGGTTCCCAGGAAGAAGATCACAGATATCAATGATATGCAAGGGAGAAGATGACAAAAATGTCTCCTTTGATTTCCATGCACAACTGAAAGTTTGGAAGGTCGTATTCAGATGGAACAATGCCACATTCAAAGGTTGGATGAGAGATCAGTCACCACTATTCCCCCTCCTTTCTTCTCCTTTCTCATGATAAAGAATACTTGGAGAGAGGTCTATTTGAAACAGAACTAAAAATAAAACACAAAAGACCATCAGGAAAGGATGAAATATGATTCATGAAAGACTCTATGCTGCCGGGAGATTTGGCTATAGTTAGGCCAACTCTTGCTATCTCTATCCACAAGCATTCATAAAACAGAGCAAAAGCTACACATATTTGTACTCTTTGCTTTTTTTTTTAACATTTTATAAGCCACGAGCAAAGAAGGAAATTAGAAGTGTGTGAGGAAGAAGCACTAACATTACATGTAGACTTTGTGCCAGGCTCTGAGTTTGGTTCCATCTCAAATCCTACCTTCCCCAAATGGCACAAGAAGTCAACTGCAGTCACATTTCAGATGGAGAAACGTGTTTCCTCCTCTCAGTTTTGTCCATCTTGCCATTTTCCCATAATGCAGACACAGTAATGTTTCTTAAAAGCAGTCTCCCTGTAACACTGCTCCTTCTTAAAACTGCTCAGTATCCTCTAAAATCCCTCTGACAAAGTGTTAAGTGATTATGTTTACACAGCTCTGCATGATTTGGCACTGCTGACTCTCAAAGTGTATCCCTCTCGGTTCTGTTCTGTCAAACCTTGCCCTCAGATTTCTCTCTCTTTCTGCCCCATTAATCCCAAATAAAGGTAGGTACGCCACATGCATGCAAGTCTAAGTTCTCTCAGAGCTCACCTGAATTATGAGATTCACACGTGCAGAACCAGCCATCTAAAACAGGCTCTCCAAATAACCCATCCCCTACCCCATACTCACCTTTTTGTTCGGTCTCACTTCCAAATACAGGTCAGAAACCCTTCTCAGTGCCCTCCAGTTCTTTATTTCTTAAACTTGCCTGCACAGTTTTCTGCACAATTAGACAAGTGGCCTTTACTTATTTATCCCTATCATCTAGGACAACTGGCACAGAAGTTCCTCAAAGTGGTATTTCCAAAGATTTTCACTTCACTCATTCACTTTGATAAAATGCTTCCTGGGGACAAAATGACAAAAATATACTTCATGATTTTGATGCCCTCAAAACTAAGTGAAACGCAAATTATAGTGTTGGGTCAAAAAGATACCAATAAAATGTATATTAGGAGTTCAATAATTTTATTCATTTATGTAAAAATATATACTTATTTTCAGGGCACCATCTTACTTGGTAGACACAGAGAGATTCCTGTTGTTCATTCACAGCACTGGGCCAGGCCAAATCAAGAACATGGGTCTGAAGCAGAGTAGCCAGGACTCAAACCCAGGCATATGCACTGTCGTGTCCCAAGCAGTGGTTTAAAAGGCTCTGCCTGCCCTAGGAGCTGAAACATTTCTTTTCCATCCTCAAGAAAATTATTTCCAAATGACAGCATGAAGCATGTATTCTTCATTTGCCTAACAAATTAAAACAATATAATTGGATACGAGTGTTGCAGAGATGGTCTTTTGTGCAGGTAGAGTAGGTGTGTACATATACACCAACCTGTAATGGATGTATATTTATGAACACTGCTTTAATTTCCATTGTGTTCTTTTAACTATGGATTCTGTGTTTTTACAGTCATTCAATACTTCGCCCCAGGTTATCGTGTGAAAGAAGGGATGGGGGAATGATCCTGTCAGAAAATGCATGTCTGATGTGGCAGTGCTAATAATTAACTGTACGACCTTGGGCAAATTACTTCTATTTTCTTGATCTTAGCCATTTTATCTACACAAATTTAGACAATCTGGAGTAGAATGATTAAAGATGCCTTTTGTAAATAAATGTAATTTTTATTGCCTGAAGAAAGTGTTCAACAAAGTTAGGAGACATACTTTTCTCATTTAGAAGAAGATTTCAAATATCCATGGACTTCGTTGACATTTATAATAGTCTTTTTTTATTATTTATTGGAACAAAGTGATCTTCTCTCCTTTCTGTTGTGAATGCTTTGGCTTAATGTCTTCAGAATCACCTGTCACTTGTCCATGCAACTGCATGTATTTCCCATTCATTCTTCATTTATACTCCATGGTATGTTGTGGAATAGATGTTTCTTTCTGGTGTTCCTTTAATGACATAATCCTCAAAGAACAAATTTTTCTTTAATCCAAAGAACTTTTGCATGCTACTTTATATCACATTTAAATTTTAAAAAGTTTTGTAGACTTTGGGAAATACTAGAAAATATCCAGAGTGGATTCAGAGAAGACAATCAAGCATTATATGCAGGCCAATCAATTCAAGGTCCTCAGGCTGTTTTCCCGAAAAGAGAACTTTGATATGGTTCAAAGATAGAGGGAATGGGGGGGGGGGGGAGGGACACACACACACACACACACACACACACAGAAGGGAAAGAACAGACCCACGAAAGTGCTAGCTACATCTAGCTTCATTATTCGCTGATGATGCAAATTTGTAAATTTGGATATTTCTTAGGGCCTCAATTTCCACAGCCATACAAAAAAAATATACTGGAGTAAAATAAAGGTCGTTAAGCCCACTTTTGCATACTTTATTTTTTATGCAAAATGAAGCATTTATTTGGAATTTGCAAGTTTATACAATATACATATACACACCCATAAATACTTATATACATGGCATATATTATATATAAGACAAAAGAAGACACCTTTATGATTTAAACAGAATCATTGACTCAGGTAATCATTTGTCTCTAGCTACTGGGACACCTGTATCCCATATCAGTGTCCCTGGGTTCAATACCCTCCTTCATCTCCTTACTTCAGATTCTTGATAATGCAGAACCTTGGAGATCATGTGATGACCCAAGCAATTGGATTCCTGCCACCCACATGGAGAACTGGTTTAAGTTCTTGGATCTTGACTTTAGCCCCAGCCAGCCATTGAGAGCATTTGAAGAGTGAACCAGCAAACAGGGGTGTGTGTGTGTGTGTGTGTGTGTGTGTGTCTGGCTGTCTTTCTCTGTCTCACTGTATCTCAAATAAATGAAAATTTAAAACAACAATATTGACAACTTTCTCCCAAAGTCAAGTCCATCTAAAATATATATAATGTACTTATGCACTTCTTTGTGTGCTTGCAAACACACACACACAAAAACGTTGTACCCTCTGTCAAAAGATTTTTAAATCATTATTTGAAATGAATTTCATAAATAGATTTACAAAGGTATAAAACCAACCACTTTAAATGAACACTTTCATCAAGTGTCACTAGATATTTACAAATTGTCTTAAAAATCCACTGATTCATACTTCCACTAGAACAGTAAAACCTTACATCTTAGTAAGCAGGATTACATTTCTTTATGCCAGTCTTACATAAGTATTTCACAAGTCACTGCCATTTTAATTTGCATTGACTTAACTACTAGAAAGATAAACTTTTTAAAATTATTTTATTTATTTAATTATTTATTTATTTATTTTAACTTTTATTTAATGAATATAGATTTCCAAAGTACAGCTTATGGACTACATTAGCTCCCCCCCCCCCATGACTTCCCTTCCACCCGCAACCCTCCCCTTTCCCTCTCTCTCTCCCCTTCCATTCATATCAAGATTCATTTTCAATTTTCTTTTTTTTTTTTTTTGACAGGCAGAGTGGACAGTGAGAGAGAGAGACAGAGAGAAAGGTCTTCCTTTGCCGTTGGTTCACCCTCCAATGGCCGCCGCAGCTGGAGCGCTGCGGCCGGCGCACTGCGCTGATCCGATGGCAGGAGCCAGTTACTTATCCTGGTCTCCCATGGGGTGCAGGACCCAAGGACTTGGGCCATCCTCCACTGCACTCCCGGGTGATAGCAGAGAGCTGGCCTGGAAGAGGGGCAACCGGGACAGAATCTGGCGCCCCGACCGGGACTAGAACCCGGTGTGCTGGCGCCGCAAGGCGGAGGATTAGCCTATTGAGCTGCGGCGCCGGCCACATTTTCAATTTTCTATATACAGAAGATCAGTTTAGTATACATTAAGTAAAGATTTTAACAGTTTGCACCCACATAGAAACACAAAGTAAAAAATACTGTTTGAGTACTCGTTATAGCATTAAATCTCAATGTACAGCACATTAAGGACAGAGATCCTACATGAGGAGTAAGTGCACAGTGACTCCGGTTGTTGACTTTACAAATTGACATTCCTCTTTATGACATCAGTAATCTCCCTATGCTCCAGTCATGAGTTTCCAAGGCTATGGAAGCCTTTTGAGTTCTCCAACTCTTATCTTATTTAGACAAGGTCATAGTCAAAGTGGAAGTTCTCTCCTCCCTTCAGAGAAAGGTAGTACCCCTTCTTTGAAGACCTGTTCTTTCCACTGGGATCTCACTCACAGAGATCTTTCATTTAGGTCTTTTTTTTTTTTTTTTTTTTTGCCAGAGTGTCTTGGCTTTCCATGCCTGAAATATGAAATACTCTCATGGGCTTTTCAGCCAGATCCGAATGCCTTTAGGGCTGATTCTGAGGCCAGAGTGCTGTTTAGGAAAGCTGCCATTCTATGAGTCTGCTATGTATCTCGCTTCCCATGTTGGATCGCTCTCCCCTTTATTTATTCTATCGGTTAGTGTTAGCAGGTACTAGACTTGTTTATGTGATCCCTTTGACTCTTAGTCCTTTCATTATGATCAATTGTGAACTGAAATTGATCACTTGGACTAGTGAGATGGCATTGGTACATGCCACCTTGATGGGATTGAATTGGAATCCCCTGGTATGTTTCTAACTCTACCATTTGGGGCAAGTCAGCTTGAGCATGTCCCAAACTGTACATCTGAAAGATAAACTCTTGATAAATCTATTAGACCATTATAAATGTTCTTTGTGAATGGTCTTCAACACACTTGATTTATTTTTCTATTTAGCGTGTGGTATAAATATAGTGGACCTTAGCTATGGGAAAGTCATTTTATCAGATCTATGCTTTACAAATTTTCTTTTTGTTATATTACTCAATAAGACTTCTAATTTCTATATGGTCAAGTATGGCTCATCTTCTAATCTTTTGTAAGTAATGGTTATATGTGAAATTCTTAAAGAACCATATGACTTCATTCCTTTGAAGCTTTCTCTCTCTCTTCTTCTTCTTTTTTTTTTGTTTGTTTAAAGATGTATTTATTTGAAAGGGAGAGAGATCATCCATCTAACTGGTTCACTCCCCAAATAGCCACAACAGCTAGGACTGTGCCAGGCTGAAGCCAGGTTTCTGGAACTCCATCCAGGTATCTCACATCACTTCCTGACTTTGTTTTTCCTTAAACAGCCTAGAAATCTGCCCCACCTTAGTACCAAAATACTCTTTTTAAATTTTTTGTAAATTTTTTTAAGTTTTAACTTATACATAAAAATTCACTTATATAATACCCTATTATGTTTCAATTGTTCCAATACATGTCTACATTCTGTAATGTTGATCAAAGAAAACATATCTGTATCTTTAGACATTTAGCATTTATTTATTAAGAAGAAATTCAAAACTCTTTCTTATCTTTATTTACAGAAAGATATGAAATACATTGTCATTATCTATAATTACCTTACTTTGAAACACAACACCAGAATTTCTCACTCCTATATAACTATGACACAACACCTGTTGAACAAGTATTCTCTAACCATTCCTCACTCCCCAGAACCTCTGGTAACAATCACCTTCTTTTAGATAAACTATTTTAGATTACACATATACGTGAGATCATGTAGTTCTTGCATTTCTGTACCAGGTTTATTTTACTTAAAATATCAGCCTTCAGTTCCATCCATGCTGCTGCAAATGACGTGATTCTGTTCTCTTCTGTGGCTTGATATTATTCCATTGTGTATACATACCACATTTTTTACTCCATTCCTCAGTACATGGACTCTTAGGTTGCTTGCATTTCTTGGCTCTTGTGAGTAGTGCTGTAGTAAACATGGAGTGCAGGTGGGTCTTCAACACACTGATTTCCTTTCCTTTGGGTATATAACCAGTAGTGGGATTATGCGTGTATCTGACAAGTGAGATATATTATATTATGATAATGTTATATATTTTAATGTTCATTTATTATTTCCATCTACTTGAGATGCAGAGAAAGAGAGAGAGAGAGAGAGAGAGAGAGAAAGGGTTTAAAACTGCTAGTTCACTTCCTAAATTCCCAAAACAGTGGGGATAGGTCAGTTTGAAACCAGGAGTCAAAAAGTCGATTAGATCTCCCACATGAGTAGGAGGGATCTAAGCACTAGAGCTATCATCTGCTGCTTCCCAGGATACATAAGTAGGAAACTGTATTGGAAGTGGAGTAACCTGGACTCAAACTGACACTCCAGTTTTGGATACAGGCATATACTCCAGTTTTGGATACAGCTTAACCAACTGCATCACAACGTCTGCCCCAATAATACATAATATTAAATGACTCAATAGTAAAAAATTCTAAATAATTCTATTTGAAAATAGGCAATGTATCCAAATATATTTTTTTTCAAAGGAAGATATACAAATGGCAACAGGTACATAAAAAAATACTCAACATCAGTAATCATGAGAGAGATGGAAGCAAAACCAGAGATATCACGTCATGCTAGTTAGATTGGCTATAATCACAAGATGAAAGCTAAAAATACTGGTGAGGTTGTGGAGAAAAGGAAATTCTTGCACATTGTTGGTGGGAATGTAAGTTGTTAATACAGCTATCACAGAAAACAGTATGGAGGTCCCACAAACCAGTAAAAATAGAGGCACAGGACTGGTATTGTGGCACATTAGGTTAGGCTGCTCCCTGTGATGCCAGACAGCATCCTATATGAGGACCTGTTTGAGTCCTGTTTACTTTGATTCCGACCGAGCTCCCTGTTAATGCACCTGGGAAAGCAGCAGAATACGGCCCAAGAACTTCTGCCTCTGCACCTATGTGGGAGACCCAGATGGAGCTGTAGGCTCCTGGCTTTAATCTGGCCAGCACTGGCTGTTATGGCCATTTGGGGAGTGAACCAGCAGGTGGAAGTGCCTTCTCTCACTCTCTCTTTCTCGCTCTCTCTCTCTCTCTCTCTCTCTCACACACACACACACACACACTCTCTGTCTCTCTCTCCTCCCACCCTTCACTCCCACCTTGTAATTCTGCCTCTCAAATAATAAATAAATCTAAAAAAAACCCTAAAAATACTATGTGGTCCGTTGTGCCAGCTCTTAATGCTTAGTGTTGTCTTGTAGATAACATCTGCCTGAGGAACTCATCAATTTCTTCAAGACTTTGCTCAGAAGTCCCATTTTAATGAGTTCCATCTTACAGTGTGACATAGTATCATAACCTGGCCTACTTTCCTCCCACCCCTCCTGGCACAGTGTTCATAATCCATCTTTCACTGTTTTATTTTCCTTATTATTTTTATTCAGAGCCTTTGCAATTTCCTGACAAAATAATCATGAATTTTGCTTGCTACTTATTGCCAATTATTTATTAAACATAGAGCTCCATATTTTGTTTCATTATTTGGCTCAAGCACCTAGAATTACAACTGGAATAAACACGATGCAATAAACATATGTTTGTGAAAGAAAGATGTCTTCGGTTTCTAGTTCTTCATGAAGCATTTTTATATTCTTTTTGCTATTAACAATATTTTTACATTTAGGTCTCTATTATTAGTGAGATTTATTATCCTGCATAGTTTGGGAGAATGGTCCACTTTTACTTATTTCCAGATGGATGGAGACTGTTCTTGTCTTGTTTAATAAATAATGCACCACTATTCACCTTGATTTGAAATAATATCTTTGGTATTCATTATATTATGATACATTTTTGGATGTGGTTCTGAATCCTTTTTCACTCTTATTTTCTGTCCACTTCCATGCCAACATCGTATTGATTTGATTATGGTAGCTTGGGAGTATGAAGCCTGTATTGAGAACATCAACCTGTTTACACACCCAATTTATTGCTAACATGTTTATTTTTTCTACTCTCATTGGTAGCATATCATGCAGTTGTACTTATTGTCTGGGTTAGTTTATTGTAATTTACTTATTCTGTCTAGAATGTGCACTCGGTAAGGTTAACGAGTTTTCACTTGCTTGTGCCAATAGGCCAACATGAAGACCAGTGCAGATTTATGTACAATAATGCCTACATTTCTAAAAACATATTGAAGAAATAGAGAATAATCCTTGTTAAATATACACTTTCTGTACAAAATATTGTATTAATTCAAAGGTATTATTATTTTTTTTTTATTTGACAGATAGAGTTAGACAGTGAGAGAGAGAGAGAGAAAGGTCTTCCCTCCACTGGTTCACTCCCTAAATGGCCGCCACGGCCGGCGCAGTGCCGACTCGAAGCCAGGAGCCAGGAGTCTCTTCCTGGTCTCCCACGTGGGCAGGGCCTAAGCACTTGGACTATCCTTCATTGCCTTCCTGGGCCACAGCAGAGAGCTAGACTGGAAGAGGAGCAACCAGGACTAGAACCTGGCACCCATATGGGATGCCAGCGCCTCAGGCAGAGGTTTAACCACGTGAGCCACAGTGCCAGCCCCCAAAGGTATTATTTTCAACTTCTCTAGGTAAACAGTTGATTAACCTTCACCATTTTTAAAAAAGACATTTCTCTCTTCTTTCCAAGTGTTTATACATCATTAATGCTTACCACTCAGCCCCAATATTTATACCTTTAAACTAACCTGAAACACACATATACTTATCAAACTGCTAGAAAAATAGTGGACAAGTCTTAGACTTTGAAATTCTACAAACAGCAAAACAATTTCCAGGGCACTGCCTGTTTTCTGTCCCCCCCTTTTCTACTTCTACTAAGGGAAAAGGTAACCTATGGAGTCATTTATTTTTTCTACTTCTTCATGTTGGACACAATCTTCATTTGGTTTCACACCTCAGCCTTGAAGCTCTCTAAGACTATGATTCATGTGATTTCATCTCTATTTCTTGCTTTGATTCCTAGTAAGTAAATACCAGAAACAAATAAGCTCCAATCCTAACTATTTAGCGCTGGTATCACTTCCAGGGCTCCCGATAGGTATACAATATTTTCCCTACTGGAAAAATACAATAACAGAAATTCAATGGGTTAAAGTCATTTGTTTCAGTATAGATTTACTATTTTTGTATAAAAATTCACCTAAGAGTTTTCCAAATGAATATAAATGTTTAAAAAAGTTGTTTTTAAAATCCAGACATGTAAAGTAATTCTATACTTCATTTTTTTTAAAAAGAAGAAAATATTAAGTAAATTATATTGTAGAAAAATAGAAAATGTAATCGACTCAGTGTGCATGTGTGTGTTTTTGACAAATACTTCATTGTCTTTGGACATGCTCTTTATGCTACTGGAAGTGCCACTAATCCAGATATAACCCTACAATTCCTCTAAGATCCAAGTAGCATTACTTTCTTTATGAAGACTTTGGTATAAATCTGAACTCAACAACTGCAAGTCACAGGATACCCAAATCTTCCTGGATTTGGTAAGAGAAAATTATCTGATTTTATCTGATAAATTTGGTCACTTCATTCTTTTTACTCAAGTACACCAGGAATTGCACCCCAATGAATTCCTTACCTTGGAATAAAAATATGGGAAACATATCTTGTTTCATGATATATTGGGTTTCTACATAAAGCCTTTTGTCCTATAATCCTTAAATAATGGTTTCAATCTGCAGTCAGCTTTAACTAATTTATTTTAAAATTTGAAGAATGGAGAGAAAAAGATTTAGGGGTGAGGTAGAGAGAGAGTGAAAGAACAAGAGAGAAAGTGAGAGGGAGGGATTGAGAGGACTTTAACAAACTCCAGGATGATGAAACGTCTGTGTTCAGAACTTGCAATGTGAAGGGAGTGCTATTTATGAAGTACAGTTTCCTATAAAAATAGGCTCATATTGATTTTGATGACTTTTCTTTTTTATATCCCAAGCATCTGGTGAATATTATTGTTGAGTTAAAGCTTGGTGCCTCAATACAAACAAGTAACAGCGGTTCATCTGTTGAGCCAGGCCACTTATATGTCAGAACTCCCAGGTTATAAATCTCAAAATAACAAACATTCATCAAGGGTCTTATGACACATTATTTTCTATCATTTGCTGTATGTTTTCTGGTAACATTCTACAAGGAAATCAGCAAGCAAAACCCATCATGGCATTTATCAGAGAATACAACACTTTTATATTGCAAGAATATTTATGCTCTCTTCAGTTCTATGACACTAGCGATGTGATAGATGTGAACAGGTCATTTTCCTTAGAAGGAATATACACAGTACTTAGAAAAGTATATGTGCACATAGAAATATTTAAAATATTATTCAGTGATGGCATAATCATTTCTGTTTTTTAATTTTAAAATTTTAATTTTTAATTCACTTTTAACAGATTCATTGTGGTTTGCAGATACAATTCTAATAACATAATATTTCCTACCTCCCTCCCTGCCCAACACAACACACAAAAATATTAGGAAGTACTTGGAGTTTGAGTTATAGTGATACTTTAGGGGAAATTGTGTTTTTCTTTCCCTAACTGATCAGTTATAAAACCTGGACAGAATGAATGTGGCAGCTATTTGAGGACTGACAAAAGAGTAGTAGTAGTCAGACTGAAGAAGATGATGAGGATTAATGTATCACCGAGATTATTCTTTCACTTTCTCAGATATCTCCCAGTCTAGACCCAAAACAACCCCATTCCCACCACCACCCCTAAAAGAGAAAATAAGCCTTAATTCCTGCAAAGAAGCCTGAAAGAGAAGCCCTTCGGTTCTCCCAAGAGATGCAAGAAAGAGTAGAAGACTTATCCTGATTGCTACTATTTTTATTTTCTCTATTTTCTTATTCCACAGGAGAGGAAAGCCTACGGACACCTAAAACTATAGGGAAGAACACTGGTCTCAAC
This sequence comes from Oryctolagus cuniculus, assembly GCF_051225735.1. Taxonomy (NCBI): domain Eukaryota; kingdom Metazoa; phylum Chordata; class Mammalia; order Lagomorpha; family Leporidae; genus Oryctolagus; species Oryctolagus cuniculus. The sequence goes on along the minus strand of NC_142884.1, from coordinate 57,487,957 downwards.
TGAGTGGGGTGAATATCCTGACCATTTCTCTTTGCTTCTACCACTTGGCCCCAGTTGCAGGCACATTTTCAGGAAGAAAGAGATGGCAGGGGAAGGAAAATGAAACCCCAGCTTTTTTGGGTGAAGGACTCAAAGGGGATTCCATAAGTATGAGGGATGTCAAAAAGTACAAGATTTCAAGAAAACAGATACCATACAGCTACTTATGAATGTCTAGGATCATAAATGAGGTGCTCTTGTATGATTCTGACACTAAATAATACTGATCAGAGTTTGCGGGTGGGAGGGAAGTTGTGTGTGTTGGGGGGAGCCATTGTAATCCGTAAGCTGTACTTTGGAAATTTATATTCATTAAATAAAAGTTAAAAAGAATGGAACTTCAGGAGAGATCACCCCTAGTTCCTACAGTAGCCACTGGACAGTACACAATGAAAACTGTTCCAAATACTTCTATAAAGGCCTTGAACACAAAACCGATATTTAAAAAATATTTTTTTATTTGAAAGGAAAAGTGACACAAAAAGACAAGAGAGATATCCTTTATGCCAGCTGACTCCCCAAATGTCCAAACAACCGTTCCTGGGTCTGGTCAAAGTCAGGAGCCAGGTGTGGCTTCCCACATATGTGGCAAGAACCCAAGTGCGTGAGGCAATAGTTCCTGACTCCTAGGTACTTTAGCAGGAAGCTGGTTTAGAAGCATGAAGTAGATTTAGGTCTTTAATCCATGTTGAGTGGATTTTTGTGTAAGGTGTAAGGTAGGGGTCTTGCTTCATGATTCTGCACGTGGAAATCCAGTTTTTCCAGCACCATTTATTGAATAGACTGTCCTTGCTCCAGGAATTGGTTTTAGATCCTTGATCAAATATAAGTTGGCTGTAGATGTTTGGGTTGATTTCTGGTGTTTCAATTCTGTTCCATTGGTCTATCCATCCGTTTCTGTACCAGTACCATGCTGTTTTGATTACAACTGCCTTGTAGTATGTCCTGAAATCTGGTATTGTGATGCCTCCGGCTTTGTTTTTGTTGTACAAGATTGCTTTAGCTATTCGAGGTCTCTTGTGCCTCCATATAAATTTCAGCATCATTTTTTCCAGATCTGAGAAGAAGGTCTTCTATATCTTGATTGGTATTGCATTGAATCTATAAATTGCTTTTGGGAGAATGGACATTTTGATGATATTGATTCTTCCAATCCATGAGCATGGAAGATTTTTCCATTTCTTGGTATCCTCTTCTATTTCTTTCTTTAAGGTTTTGTAATTTTCATCATAGAGATCTTTAACGTCCTTGGTTAAGTTTATTCCAAGGTATTTGATTGTTTTTGTAGCTATTGTGAATGGGATTGATCTTAGCAGTTCTTTCTCAGCCATGGCATTGTCTGTGTATACAAAGGCTATTGATTTTTGTGCATTGATTTTATACCCTGCTTTGCCAAACTCTTCTATGAGTTCCAATAGTCTCTTAGTAGAGTTCTTTGGGTCCCCTAAATAAAAAATCATGTCATCTGCAAAGAGGGATAGTTTGAGTTCTTCCTTCCCAATTTGTATCCCTTTAATTTCTTTTTCTTGCCTAATAGCTCTGGCTAGAACCGCCAGAACTATATTGAATAGCAGTGGTGAGAGTGGACATCCCTGTCTGGTACCAGATCTCAGTGGAAATGCTTCCAACTTTTCCCCATTCAATAGGATGTTGGCTGTGGGTTTTTCATAGATTGCTTTGATTGTATTGAGGAATGTTCCTTCCAAACCCAGTTTGCTTAGAGTTTTCATCATGAACGGGTGTTGTATTTTATCAAATGCTTTCTTGGCATCTATTGAGATAATCATATGGTTTTTCTTCTGCAGTCTGTTAATGTGGTGTATCACATTGATTGTCTTGTGCACATTAAACCATCCCTGCATACCAGGGATAAATCCCACTTGGTCTGGGTGGATGATCTTTCTGATGTGTTGTTGCATTCTATTGGCGAGAATTTTATTGAAGATTTTTGCATCTATGTTCATCAGGGATATTGGTCTGTAATTCTCTTTCAGTGCTGCATCTTTTTCCGGCTTAGGAATTAAGGTGATGCTGGCTTCATAGAAAGAATTTGGGAGGATTCCCTCTTCTTCGATTGTTCTGAATAGTTTGAGAAGAATTGGAGTTAGTTCTTCTTTAAATGGCTGGTAGAATTCAGCAGTGAATCCATCTGGTCCTGGGCTTTTCTTTGTTGGGAGGGCCTTTATTACTGTTTCAATTTCTGTCTCAGTTATGGGTCTGTTTAGGTTTTTGATGTCTTCCTGGTTCAATTTAGGTAGGTTGCATGTGTCTAGGAATCTATCCATTTCTGATAGGTTTCCCTGTTTGCTGGCATACAAGTCCTTGTAGTAATTTCTGATGATTCTTTTTATTTCTGTGGTGTCTGTTGTTACATTTCCTTTTTCATCTCTGATTTTATTGATTTGGGTCTTTTCTCTTCTTTTTTTAGTTAGTTGGGCCAATGACACCATCAAGTTACTAGAGAACATTGGAGAAACCCTTCAAGATATTGGCACAGGCAAAGAATTTCTGGAAAAGACCCGGGAGGCACAGGCAGTCAAAGCCAAAATCAACTATTGGGATTGCATCAAATTGAGAAGTTTCTGTACTGCAAAAGAAACAGTCAGGAGAGTGAAGAGACAACCAACAGAATGGGAAAAAATATTTGCAAACTATGCAACAGATAAAGGGTTAATAACCATAATCTTCAAAGAGATCAAGAAAGTCCACAAAAACAAAACAAACAACCCACTTAAGAGATGGGCCAAGGACCTCAATAGACATTTTTCAAAAGAGGAAATCCAAATGGCCAACAGGCACATGAAAAAATGTTCAAGATCACTAGCAATCAGGGAAATGCAAATCAAAACCACAATGAGGTTTCACCTCACCCCGGTTAGAATGGCTCACATGCAGAAATCTACCAACAACAGATGCTGGCGAGGATGTGGGGAAAAAGGGACACTAACCCACTGTTGGTGGGAATGCAAACTGGTCAAGCCACTATGGAAGTCAGTCTGGAGATTCCTCAGAAACCTGAATATAACCCTACCATTCGACCCAGCCATCCCACTCCTTGGAATT